>NC_057806.1:181660747-181813389 GCF_018294505.1 Triticum aestivum | reverse complement strand
GTCTATTTTGTAAACTTTTCTTAATGCAACGACACATCTATCCTGTGTATTCAAGAATAATAATCTTGAGCCCAATTCCCTTATCTGTTTCTACAACTAGATGACCCGGTGCGCCAAATGGCGCAGAGACCCAATTGAAACCATGTTCGTGTTGAGAAATATTTGCCTTTTTTAGTAACTTTATGTTTGATCAAGCATAGAGACCATGTCAAACCCGAAGTGTTTTGAACGTGTATTTGGACAATGTGCCATTTGGCTCTATGTTACCCAAGTAAGATGCAAGGTCCAAATTCAAGCATCAAGGGTAATGATTCTAAACCTTTTGTAACAGAAACCTTTGCATTTGTTAGTAACTTCGAGTTTTAGCAAGCACTGATGGTAATAATTCTAAACCTTATATATGGAAAATTAAGGAATACCTATGTTCAAACTATATACTTTAGCATGTGAAACTAATTCAAACTATACAAGTTGAAATATTTAGAGACCGGTCATAAAATTGCCGGCTCCACTCTACTGCGACGCGAGAGCCGGCTTGCTGCACCTTCCCCACATAATTGGCCAGAAGGTATTTTAAAAATTTGAATTGTCTACATTAGTATTTCTTAGACATCATATAGGAGATGAGAGAACAGTAAAAAAATTTAACTATGTACCTTAGCTATCTAAGACTAATGAAAACTGCAATCTTGAAAGAGGAAAACAACATTGGAAATCCTAATGTTCCTGGTCCTGAATAGTGTATTCGTCTAAATATGTAGTTGATCACCCGGTGCAAAGTAAGAAACTTCTCATGATATAACGCTGGGAACCTAAAAGCAAGTGTATGATTTTGCAGCTTAGAATGTGTGAACTCACAACTCAGACAAACAACTCAGACAACTCAGCTTAGAATGTACACGCCTAAACGCTGGGAAGAACCTAAAAGTAAAAAACATTCCAAGGGAAAATGTGTGAACTCACAACTCAGACAAACTACTAACAGGGCCATGTATGATTTTGCAGCTTAGAATCTACATAAAACAGAACAGTGCAGGTAACCTCTACCTAAATCTCACTACTAACTTTATTCGAACATTTATTCTTAGATCATCGGTACTCCTTTTATGTACAAATCATGCAATATCTCTATAAATCAATGCCAATGCACGCACATGCACAAGTCTGAACTAAACAATATATATGATATAGCATAATTATATGATCTAGAATAGATGCATGATCAGGGGAGGAAGATGGTGAAGCCAAAGATGACTGCTAAAGTTTCGCTACTCCTTGATCATCTTGCCCAAAACTAAGGTTATTACTGCAGGAACATTCAACCCTCATTATATGTTCTCCTGATTGCATAATTGTTATCTTCACAAATTCTTCAATTGCAGGATATAGCTTCACCAGATCTTCGACAAGAAAATCATGCAACTCCACCGCAAATTCAACCCCAGTAGGTCCACCACCGATAATCACAAAGTGAAGGATCTTCCTTCTCTCCTCTTCACTGAGGTTAGGAGGTGACGCCTTTTCAAAGCAGTCTATCACGCTCTTCCGAATCTTTCGGGCATCCTCCACGACCTGGCATTTACAATGTGAGGCTGTAAGCACAAGATATGACTAATACTGTACGGTACAATAACCTAAAGTATCAATACCATATATCTCAAGATTTTGCAGGAAATTAAACTGTAACTTACATCTTAGGATTGAAACATGAGAAATAGCAGAACAGTAAAGAGACACACAATGCCAATAAGGATTTGACCTTCAGAAAGTGGCAATGCCCCATCACACCAGGAGTGTTGAATGTATTCACAGTAACTCCAAGAGCAACAACCAAGTAATCATAATCACCATGAAATCACCATTCCCGTCCAAATTAGTCCCAACAGCAGAGCGGCAGTGGACGGCTTTCGTCGGATCGATCTTGAAGTAAATATTCACATGTTTGATTGGAGTATAACCTGGAAACAAAATCAATCTCGAAAGATTACAGAGAGTGAGGAGGCCGCATGAAGAGATAGAGAGAGAGAGAGATAGAGTGTTTGCTGAAGCTCACCTCGGTGTGTTGGCATCGGATATGTGGCGTTCAATGCGGACTCCTTAGCCAAACACTAAGTTATTTAAACAGGTCTGAGATTATTCTGAGATGGCATCGGATATGTGAAGCACTCAATCTCTATAGCCAAACACTATGCATGCTGAAATAACTAAGTTTTGTTTTCAACAGAATTCTGAGATTATTCCATTCTCAAGCAAGTACACATATGTGAAACACCTTTTCAGTGAAGAAGCATAGTGGAAGGCACCATCCAGCCATGAATATAAATAAAATGAAAGGACAACCAATGAAAATATCTACAACAAAAGCATTCCACTAAGATGGATCATTAGTAAATTACCAGTATCATGTATCCCTTGGCCTCCTCTGCGAGCGCCTGCTAAAGCAGAGTAGAGCAAGTGCCAGGTAGCTTACTTTTTCAAACAAGACACACAAGCAAGAGTGAAGCTGCACGAGAAGATACCTTAGAGAAGCCATCAGAGTAACCAGACGGCGAGCTGAATAAGTGTGTGACCTACTGGTGGCCGCCATCTGGGTCGGGCCCCTCCTCCCACGGCAGCAAATCCTCGCGGCACCACTGTCACATGCTAGGCCTGAAGCGCGACGGAGTTAGGGTGGTGGACAAGAAGGGTGATGCCACAGCGGACGGCGAGGCTGGGTCAATAACATGCCATCATATTTTAATTCTATTTTGGCAAAAAGGAGATAGAAATGTAGCAACCTGGCATAACTAATTAACTATTCTAATTTAAGGCGGATGATTGCATGTAATCACTAATCGTAAGTAATCAACAAGGCTAAATGATGGAATGAGAAGAAGAATGTATTTCATGAAATAGAGCAAGAGACAGAAACTTGAAAGAAAAAAAAAACACTCAACGCTTGCAGGTGAAGCACATCATATAAAATGGATGGTCACCAATCAGGAAATGTGCAAAATATATAATGGAATTTCTTTGAACTAACTACAATACATCGTCTGTGAAGCAAGAGTGAGAAAATACCAGGAACATGATTAGTGTAGTAGTTCTCTGGCTCACACTACACAGGAGCTGCTGTTGTGGCAGGAATTAAGGGCAAGGAGAGTAGGAGCACATGCTTGCTGGAGATCCTTGGCTGGCCGGTCGAACACGCAGCCACAGCAGAGAGAGTACCACTACCCTAGAACAAGCACATGTTAAATGGAAAAATCCCTAACAAGAGATTTTCTTTTGCACAGGAAGTATCAACGCCTCACATTTTCAAAGGCAAAGGGGCTCCAAATTTCACGAAGATATAAGATGCTAATATAAGATGGAAGCATCCAAGCAAAACTTTCATTCACCAAATGAAGTGTCTTAACTTTGGTTGCTCACGCAAAATTTCTTGTCAGCTGTTGCATGTTCAGCTGGTGTCACCAACCTTGCATATTCGTTGTCCTTTATGTTTTGCCCAGAATGCTCAATTCCATTATTGCATGATGCCACAGCTGAAGAGCTTGGCATTCTTGCGACCGTCTTACCGCCTCTGTTTACAAGCCAAGAAATATTAGGAAAGAAAATTGATAAGGCACAAAAGCAAATATTATTTATTTGTGTTACATTTGTAGGATTAAGGTTGACATATGACTACCCTTGTCTAAATTAGAGTTGCACATGCCCAACTCCATATTATTTCCGTTACAGCTATTTACACACATAACTGAACTCGCACTCAAATGCACTGGTTTGGTGGCATGGTGTAGTGTAACAAGCAGTCGCTCAATCATAATATTCATAGTAGCTTGGATGTGAAATTGGATACATCATTAGATTCTTCTCAAAGCAAAATTTTGAGTAATGCTACTCATATCCTAGCTAGTCAAATTAGGAATGGAGATCTGTGCTACAAGGATTCCTAAATGAATCCTAGTCTCATGAAACACCTGTTATCTTCATGAAACACATGTTATCTTTAAAACCATGATACTTGGCCACAGGGAACCAAAGCAACGATCCAAAGGAAATAAAATTATGTAATCTGAAGCCAATATCAGAGTGTAACATACTCATAAGCTGCCTGAATCGTTCTTGAATCTCATTCACCTTTCTACACTCTTGAATCAACATCCAACCATTTTGATCACAAATCCCAACCTCACGCCACATATCAAACTAAAAACTGCAGACATATGTTTGCTAAGGAAACTGAGATTTACGTAAAGCTCAGACTTACTAAGAATTTCAAAAAGATCTCTTCTCTTTGTTGTCATTCCTCCTAAATTCAGAATGCATGGGTCATAGAAGAACACTCATTCTTTTAGCACAAACTCATGGGAAAAACTGGATGTGGCTTGAGGAGATGCCTCACCTTGAACCGGCGCACAGATCGCCTCCGCCTAGCACGAGTGCCTTGTCCAGGGAGGAGGCCTGAGCCTCTGACGATGACATCGCCAAGCAGTCGCTCAATCATAATATTCATAGTAGCTTGGATGTGAAATTGGATACATCATTAGATTCTTCTCAAAGCAAAATTTTGAGTAATGCTACTCATATCCTAGTAAAAGTTAATAAAATAAGCAAATGTAAAAGCAGCAAATAATTCTTCATATGAGCTATAATAGGAAATCGTAATTACAGTAAAGTTTCATAACAATATACGTCGCAGCCCAGATATATTGTTACTATGCTTTTCACACCCCAAGGCTTCCTCGACGCTGGCTTCTTGTTCTCTCAAACTTGGAAAGAGAAGTTTGCATACTGAAAGTGAATAATACGAATGCAAGGATTTTACTCGGCTTTAGAGTGCCTGTGGACCCGATGCTACCCTGCTCCCCCAGCACGGCGGCCTGTTGGGCGGCGAGGAAGAGGTAGCAGCGGCCCGAGCTGGCTCGGGATGCAATCTTCAAGTATATATTGTGACCACCTTATTTGTTGATACTAAGAAATGTAAGAAGAAGCTAGAGTAGTGAAGGTTTAGATGTTGTACCTGGTCAGCAAATCTACACTACACTGTTTGGAAGAGCGTCGGACGGATCCAGCCATTTCTGACCAGAGACGCACCAAAGTCTGACCTAACAACCCCTCTTTTCTTCTCTCGCCTCCTCACATATTAAAAATATTGCGTATTAAATTTCTTTAGCAAAGGAAAGCTCAATGAGAATTGAATAACTTTGAATACATAAGCGACAATTAAATGCGGCATTCAACCAAGGCAAAAATTTAATGTTTTGTATGCCTTCTTTTTACTGTCGGCAAAGCCGAGAACACATCCTCAGTCACCGCGGACAAAATAAAACAAGACACATTACTGAGATTAAACACCATGGCAGAGTACCATTCAGTCTTATGTGGGATTTAGGCAAGTGTGCTACTGTAGTAAGAAAATAAATAAAAAGATTAATATGCAAATTGGCCTATAGTTTAAAGAATCAAACTCAAAAGGTAACTTCCTACCATATCTTCAGTGAAGAAATTTAACTTGAGCATAAGAGGGGAATTTATTGCTACACCTATATGCTTTTGATCCTTGCACAGTTAGTGCAGGACAGTCACTGCTTTGATTTCTTCCCTGGCCCAACTCGCTTTGAACCACCGGAGTTCCTTAATTTCAAGATGTGTATATAGACAATTTGAATGACTATATGAATTGAAAGTACATAGATAAACATATAAGAGAAGATGCAGCACCAGCACCTGTTGTTCTTGGGCGTCTGAATCTGATCATCCTTTTCTTCAGCATCAAGCGAAGAAGCATCAGCCTGAGCATCAGGGGTGGCCTGAATCGCAAAACAAAACGGATCAGAATGCAAAGATGTGTATATACAGCTCGGCTGCTGGAGCACAGGGTGCAACAGTTTTGTTGGCCTCACCTGCTTTGTCAAAACCTAAGAAAAGAAAACCAAATCTTCTCTTCTAACTTCAAGTCACCAATAAGAGAGGAAGCAGTTGGTACAGAATAACTGCTGCAACTACGAAAAGAAAAACTGGAAATTTTACTTATGCACAGTATAGTGCCTAGCCATCAATTGAATATAGGTGTAGTACAACAGCTCTTACAGACATTAGCACAAACAATTTGCAGGCAAACTTATACCTGGCAGAACACAACCTAAGAGAAGGCAAAATTCCACCCCCAAAACATAGGCAGAATGCATATGTAAGTGCAAATCGCCATGGTTATTGGCCTATCAACCAACAACAGTTCAGAGAGACAAATGCTAGCAAGGGATTGCCTAGAATTTTGCCATATGCTCTTTTCTTTGTCCAAATAACTTCATATTTGGTGCTGAAGTTACTAATTCGTCTTGGAAGAAGGAATCCATCATGAGATGGAAAGGAGAGAATAAAATCACTGACTATCAATTGAGAGAGGGGAGAAAGGGAGTCGAGCTTACCTCGATGTTGTGTATCGTGGCGTCGAGCAAGAGCCGCTGGTGGTGCCGTCATGGAAGGAGGTGCTCCATCGAGGAGCCACCACTGGTGCCATGGCATCAGAAGAGGTGCAGCCAGGGATGAGACGAGGATACACCGCTAGACTCCTTCTTCCTCTTCCCCTGTGAGATCCTTCTTTCACTCCCTCGATTCACCTCTTCTCCTGCTCCCTCTCACTTGCTGCCCTCCATCCTCGGCGGATCCACGTCGCTGGAAGCTGGTGGGGCGAGGTGGCCGAAGGAGGAGGCGTGTGGATCTGGGCCGGCCGGATCAGCAACCCCGGCTCCTCCTGTTGAGCACGGAGGTCCTCATTTTCTCTTTCTCCCGCAGGGACCGATCCATGGCTGGATCGATTCGAGCGTCGCCCTTCCCTTGCAGGTCGCTGCCGCGCCCGCACGCCTCGGGTTCGGTGAGATCCGGGATGACGAGGGGGGATGGGATGCGTGAGGGGAAGGTCGCCGCCGCGCCACCATCTCCCCCCTCCTCCTCCGCCACCAGAGGGCGCCGCCGCCACCATCTCCCCCCTCCTCCGCCGCCAGAGGGCGCCGCCGCCACCATTGTCGAGGGAGTGGAGGGGATGAGGAGCTTGGGAAGGCGGCTGTAGGGGGAAAAGATTTAGGCCTTCTTTGGTTCATAAGATTGGAAAACCATAAGAATAGGAAAGTTATAGAAAATGAGATGATATGTATCTTAAATCCTATGCATAGGAATAGAAAAAAAGATGCCCTTTGATTCACATCATAGGATTTTTTCCATTGAGTCTAAGCTAATGTTTATTTTCCTATGAAATGTGAAGGTTGAAGGATAGGAAAAATTCCTCCATAAAAATAGGATTTTATTACAAACCAAAGAGCTCTGAAGGAATTTTTCCTATAGAAATCTTAGGCCTTCTTTAGTTTGTATGAATTTTGTAGGAACTCTATATGATAGAATTTGCTAAGGAAAAATTCCTTTGAAGCCCTTTGATTTATAGGAATGGATTTCTATTCCTATGTAGGATAGGAATCCATCCTTCACATTTTGGAGGAAAAAAACATTAGTCTAGACTCAATGGAAAATTTCCTATCCTATGCATCAAATGGCATCTCTTTCTCTATAGGAATTGAGATGCATGTCATCTCACTTCCTACGATTTTTCTATTCCTATAAAATTATTATCCTATGAACCAAAGGAGGCCCTATCCTATGAAAATTTTACAAAATTCCTTCGAACCAAAGGAGGCCTTAGGGTTGGAGACTGAGGGAACGGGAGGAGAAAGCGGACGGGCGCGAGGCTCATCACGGCGCAGTGGTTTTTCCCCTCATGTGGTGCGCTGCACCCCCACGCGCGGGCGCGGTGCGTGGTTTTTTAGCCGAGATAATTGCATCTATAGTCCTCGTACTTGCTGGTCACATCCAATTCAGTCTTGAAACTTGTGTATTGCTTCAATACGGTCCCGGTACATGAAAATACGTGATCAATACGGTCCCTGAGATTGAAACGTCAGTCCTGGCTCTACACGTCACATACGTATCTCGTATTTCTGTAGTGAAGACCACGTTTATATGCGGCCCATATGTCAGTGGGCCGAATGGGCCGAGAAATAAAATGAAAAAAAGGCAAGGGGGATTCGAACCCACTAGCTGTGCCCAACCAGTACCCGAGCCGGCCACCAGACCAAGTGTGTGTTCTTGTTTAACATGGGGATGCACCATATATTATAAGCATATCACTATTTCTTTAAAAAATTATGTGTGAATTTTAAAATATTCATGAGTTTTTATTTTAAAAAAAGTTCATCGATTCACAAAATGTTCATCTACTACCACTATAAAAAAAAGAGAGGGCGAAGAACCAAACAATCAGACCCATTCATCAACAAGATTTAATGGCTCTTAATCCTCCAATGTTTAACCCTCTGGTGTTTAACGATACAAACCACGCATCAAGCCACTAACCCTACTCTGTCGTTCAAAAAAAACTTTGGCAACAACGCACGAGGCACGACCTACTGCCCCCTCCTCCCAACGAACGGCACAACACGGGCGGTTCCTCCCGTGCGCCGCTCGACGCCCCGCTGTTCCTCCAGCAGCCGTTCGCCGCCGCTGTTCGCCGCCCGTCACGCCCTTCGCCGCAGGTCGCCACGGGCCGCCTCGCCCTTCGCCGCCGGAGCCGTCACGCCCTTCGCACTTCCCTCTCCCGAACTGCCCACCACTTCTCACGGGCGCCCTCTCTCCCGGCCTCCTCGCCGCCTTCCCGACACCCTCGCCAACGCGTTCTCAGCGGGGCTCCTCGTCCTCTCGCTGGACCTGGCACACTCCTCGGCGCCGTCGCCCCCACCCCCCACCCCGGGTCGCCGTCGCCATTATGCCCTCGCCGGCGCGCTTGTCGACGGTCTCGCTAATCTGCAGGCGGATGCCAATCTGCAGCAGCAACACCAGCTTCTGCGCGCGGGCAGACGCTAATCTGCATTCAAGAGAAGATGCATGTACACTCGTGGCTCATTTATTTGTTTTACTGTTTGTTCTGTAAGTATTCTCTAATGCCAGCTATAATAGTGCTGCGGCGAACACTGTCCATGCTGCTAGCGATGTACGTGTGAGGAACAGAACGGAGCCATGGTGGAGAACGTCAGCACTGTTGTGGCTTTTGTGCTACCCATATGAGACTACGTCTCCCTTCACTGAGTAAATACATAGGCAATTCTTCATCAATCCCACTACATGTTTGTCATAGTTACGAGATACAGTCGATTGATGCTTGCAGCCATGATTCATGTTCAGTTGGACCAAATCGGACATGCTATGAGGTCCTTATTTCTCAAAGTTGGCTCTGTTTTAGTTATGGTTTTTACTGTATCTAAATAAACAATTTGATTTATGGCTTATGGTGAAGGCGAGAGGATATTCTTTTCATTATGGTAATTGACAGTTACATATGGAAGAGTAGAATTTTCAGTTTCTTATTTTATTTTTTACTGTGGATCGTTAAAGGAGAACTTTAGGTCTTTTATTTAGGTTGGACATTATCAGGAATCTTGTTCTGTTGCCTCTACTTACTTTACTCTAAGGCAATATGTCCTTTTCTGAATTTATTCCAATATTGCAGAGCGTCTTCTAATTTTTTTCCTTTTGGCATGGACTAGGATTCACATTGAGTACTACAGTATTCTGTAGAGTACATGTCTGATTATTATTATTTTCCCTATACATATTCTATGGATGTGAAATAGGATAATCTGAACTGAATTTCTATCAACAGCAAGCGGCTCAACGAGGACACTGAATTTCTCTCCTGTGAGCGATCATTAATCTCCCACTATGTTCTGTACTTCCTATCTTCTGTACTTCCAAGCTCCTATATTTTTGAACTAGACAATCAGCTTCTACATGTGCTGCACTTGCAATATTTCTTCTCAAACTAAACTTCTACACCAATGCCATTTTGTGTTTTTTTTAAACTCTGATGCTATTGTTTCAGCCAATAATATTGAAATGTGTTCCCCGAGCATATTTGATATTTAACTGTGCTTTGGTAAGGTGCCAGGTGTTACTGGACAAGTAGATACAGAAATACTTATCAGTGCTGGTCAGCGGCAAGTAAGAGAATTGTTTCCATCTCATGCCATATATTTGTGTTGTATCAGTATCTAAACTGCTCCTGTGTGCAGGTAACATAGGCAACAATTCAAGTATCAAAGGAACATATGGCTTTTGGAATTCTGTTAGGAAAATTCTCTTTTGTAAGAAGGCCAAATCTTTTCCAAGGATTTTCAAGTGACCATGTATTTCAGGTTTCTGTTCTGTCTCCATTTCTAGGCTTCCTTGAAGTTCTATTGAAATGGCTATTTTGAGTGTCCGCTATCATTTCAATATGAAGTAACATGAGAAGTCAAAATTTGTTGCATTTTTTATCCATATATGAAAAGAAATGAGTCTTAGCTAAAGTTCGAAACTGTTACGCATAAAACAACTAATCTGTCGCTATAAACAAAAATTTAATTGTGTTATGCTTCATGAACATATTGCCATCTATGAGAAGATAGTTTCGAGATATATATTTCTATTTGACTGTCCCTTTGCCTTCTTTTAGTAAAAACAATAGGGGGACGTGCAGAAATGAGCCATATATAGCGGAATGTGCTATATGCAACACGAATTTTACTACTCCCTCCGATCCAAATTAATTGACGCAACTTTAGTTCAACTTTGTACTAAAGTTGTACAAGAGTTGCGTCGATTAATTTGGACCGGAGGGAGTACGTATATTTTGGAAGTGCATTTAAAAGAATCAGTGTATCAGGACATACAATTTTTCATCATGCATTGTGATTGATATGCTACGATATATAATTTTGATTGGTTGATAGGCATAGTTGTGTTATTCTCGAAAAAGGTTACATTGCATCAGATTGCTAAGAATCAGTAACCTCAACAACTATAAGCTCCTTGTCGATGTTGTCTCGGAGGGCCAAACTCAGCAACCTGGTGTATGACCAAAAGAAGAGGCTAAACTTGTGAAAATCCATATCGACTTACCTGCAAGAATATGACACTACAAATGTTCAACGTATGATAACAATAGAACTACTAATGGTCTATAACTTCTGTGCACTAGCATGTGACTTGTACTCTTGGAGGGACAGAATTAAGCTTTTTATAGTCATCTGATGGGATGATATTTAATTATTTCTCTCCGTATTAGTTGTCCCTTTGCTGATCACATGTTTATTATGGTGCCTTTTCTTGCTCTTCAATGAAGCGTCTTGCCTTCTTATATCTTGACCTAATATTGGGTGTAATGTACTACAATTTTTGTATACATGTTCTGCTTAACTAAGATGTGCTTTGAATCCAAATCGTAAGCAACTATCTACTCATCCTATGCCGACTTCCATGTATGCTCAGTATAACATCAATTGTAACATATTATGTAGATTTTGTAGATTTTATTACTTCCCCATGGTTTTAACATGTCAGAGTTAGAGAATCATCATGCAGCTGCATCTCCGTTAGGATCAGGGGACGTTCCCCGTTTATAAGACCAAATGAGTATAATATTTTAGAGTTAGTTCTTTTTTGACTGAAAGTCTGCCAAAATTTACAATGGTTGTGAGGCTTCTTGCTGTGATTTGTCGGCTGAAGTAGCAGAGATCATCGTGGCTAAATCCTTTTTGTATGGTGTGAAAGGCTGCTGATTGTCTGAACATTCTTTATTCTGCAAATGAGTGTAAATCTTGTCTGCCACTTGACTATTAATGATTATTTACAACATTTGAAGATGTGAGCATATGCATTATGTATCCGAATCTGGTATGTTGTGAAGGTTTTTAAGTGACCAAGCACATTTCTCATTTGGCTGCTCAGTCTGTATCTATACACAAAACCACCCCGTGGGCATGTACATTTCTAGCTCTGTTTGAAGCCATCTCTGTGCAACCATTTTGTTCTCCATCCAAATTGGATTCCCCTGTCACAATACATACTTATTTTAAATTATCTTTTGAACAAAGTTCATTCTGGATGAGAATTATGTTTGTATTTTGACTATGAGTCACAAAGTTTTGGCGTGGTAGCTGACAGGGCTACTGACGGCGGTGGCGTGTGGCTTCTGGGACAACAACATCAAGTGCTTCGTGTACACATTGCACTCCAAATGTCCGACAAAATGTCCACACTAAAGACGGATTCAAATGAAAAGGAAAACATTGCTACGTGGACATGACCCGGTCGAAACCATGCCGAGTCAGCTTCAGCTGAGTCGAGGGACAAAACTTCTTTGGTTTGAAAAGTTCAAGTTGCAAGTTGTCCTGTTTTTAAGTTGAGGTATGAAACCTGCACTTCTCAATTAATTGAAGGACTAAAAATAGACTTTCTCATTATTTTATGCTGGTGTGATTCTTATTTGGTTAAAGTTTGACGTGCGTTGCACATGCAAGTTTACTAGTGATTATAAAGTAAAACGTTGTGTCTACAACAAATGTATGTAAATTTTAAAAAATAATCAACACAATGCTTGGGAATTTTAAAAATATAATTCGAAGATTTTAAAAATGTTCACTGATTCAAAAATGTATTGATGGATTCAAAAATGTTCGTCACAAAAACAATTCTGACTCTCAAAAGGTTTTCAAGAAATATTTTGCCTATGAAAAAAAACTTGTTTACGAGTTCCAAAAAACATGTGCGCAGTTTCAAAAAAATTCACTAACTTGTACTCCGCCGTATTGCATACAGAAGTTTTGAAATTGCGAATATTTTTTAATTCATTATTTTTCCAAAGGCGTTCCACCTTTTTAAAAATTGGGCTGAATGTTTTTCGAATTCAAATTTTTTATCGAATTAAAAAAATGTTGACCATAATTTTGAAGTTACGAAAATTTTCTTAATTCATGAACTTTTAACAAATTCGTGAATAATTTGAAATGGCTTACATTTTTTTGGAACTCGTGATCATGTTTTTTTGCAAAGGCGAACATTTTTGTTTAATTCTTGAATAGCTTTTGAAATTAAGAAACATGCTGTCTGTGATGAACAATTTTTTAATTATCAATATTTTTTTGAATCAGTGAACATTGTTTTTCAAAATTTACGAAATAAAATTTTCTAAATCCCAACCATTTTCTTGAATATTTTCATAAATTCAAGTATTTTTTTGTATATACAAACTTTTACTTTTGAATCGTGAACATTTTTTGTATCAATGAACATAAAAGAATCAATTCATGAATTGAACAGAAAAGAATCAATTCATGAATACTAAGTGTGTGTGCGCGCGATATGTGACGAGATGCATATATATTTAGTCTATTGTACAAGTTGTGAACATGTTTGAAGGTTTACTGGGCACGTTTAATATTATTTACAGAGTATTTAAGGTTTACTGGGCTGGCCTGCTTGTTGTTTGGCCCACGGGCAATTTTTCTGCCTGGCCCGCTCGCTGTAGAATATCAAGCGGCAGGCATCGGTCCCCTGCTATTCCTCTTCCTCGGCATCTCGGTCTGGTGGTCGAACCCTTCCTTGAGAGACGAACCCTAGCGTTTGCGTGCTGGTGAGATTTCTTCCCCTTTTTGACTGGCTGGGGCTTATTTGAAACATGGATCTGGTCCGCATTTATTTGGATTTGGCAACTCCTTTCGTTTTCAGCCGACTCCTACTCCATTGCTGTCTTTTTTCAGCACGATGTTTTCTGCCTGTTTCCACATAGTTTGTGCCGATTGAAAATCTTTGCTGTTTAGGTTTGAAGGCATGAGGGGAGATCGCATCAACGATCCTGTGAACATTAGCTCTGATGAGAACGCGGACAGCAGCTCTGATGAAGCTGTGGACACGAGCTCTGATGAACCCGCGTACACCAGCTCTGATGAAGGTGTGGACATGAGCTCTGATGAACGGGCGTACAGCAGCTCTGATGATGGCGTGGACACAAGCTCTGATGAAGGTATTTTTAGTAATGGTAAACATCAGACATTTAACCTAACGAAATGTGGTCATGATCTGTACTTTAGTCATTTGCGCTTATGGGCCATTTGTTTGTTGAATTATTGAGGCATGTGCTACCGTATGAAGAAAAAGAAGCTTCAGAAGACGTGCAAGGATGTGTGTGACTGCCCTAGAGAGTACTCAGTTGGTAAGGACTAATGCTAGATAATCCAGAGTGTTTCTTTCTATAGATAGGAAATTAATTATTTTACTTTTATTATTAGGATATGATCCTAATTCTGAAGCCGACTAGATGTATTCAAAGAAATTTATGATGTCAAAGTGTGCTCGAAAACGTCTTAGCTGCTATGTTCGTTCTGTTAAGCCTGCTATTAGGCACTATGTGTGTGAGATGAACAAGACTTTCACCAAAGCTGGGCAGAGAATGGTGAGAAGCGAATTTATTTGCCTATATGTGTATTCTGCCTACTCTATCAATCATAGTGTATAACTATAAGTCTGTTGAATGCTTGTAGTACTTCTCTACTTTGTTCACTGAGAAGCACCTCATGAAGTTTCTCTCCAGTCCGGTTGATCGAATGCGGATTAAGCTTTCATCTGGGCGTTGTTTAACCTATGTTCAACTGATGAAAGGGGTTGATAAGAGGGCTGCTATAACACATAACTGGAGCCGCTTCGTGGAAAGAGCGAAGCTGAAAGAACGGGAAATCTGTGTCTTTTCTCTCCGACATTGCAAGGGGGTGCCAGTGTTCACTGTGCACAAAATCTGAAGAGGTTGGTGTATGAAACATAATTTTATTTCTGAAAGAAATATTTAGTTTATTTCCTGGTCTAAGTAAGTATGGGTTTTTGTAGGTTTCTGTGATGCAGTTTGGAAGTAGGAAGATGGGAAGGTGTTCTGCAAGGGCATGTAGATATGTTCTCTAGTACTCCCTCCGTTTTTATTTACTTCGCATATTAGCACTAAAGTTTGACCAAGTTTATAGAAGAAAATATAAATATTTACCATAAGAAATTTATACTATGTGGAAGTACATTTGATAATGAATCTAATGGTGTTGATTTCTTATTGTATATGTTAATATTTTTGTCTACAAACTTTGTCAAAGTTTATAAAGTTTGACTTTGACCAAAGCTAATATGCAGAGTAAATAAAAACGGAGGGAGTATGATGGTATGCCTATGTTTAGTAATGTTTAGTCGTTTGATAGACTATGGTCCGGTTTGTTGGGCCAAGGAAACCAGGATGCTTTTCTTTTGGCAGTAATGTATCCTCTATGCTATCTATGTAATGCAATGATGATGAAGACTCTAAACTATTAGTGAGCTATATGCTTTTGCCTAACATTGTAGTTCCGTTTGTCTGAAGTAATTAAGCGTACGCACATAGATATATCATAGTCAGTACACGGGATTTCATAAGATAGGATTAAAGTTTCGGCTGCATGAAAATACTCCGCACGAAGGATAATAGGTTTTGGTAATGCCTTTGAGCTAGCTTTCAAAAGTATCCTGGTCGACGTTGTTGCTTGGGTTTACAGATCATTGCCATGGTCGAACAACGCTCTTTTTGCACTTCTTTTTGCAGCCACCCTGCATACAGTGCTTTGTTGGTTGGTCAAAGAGGAAGATAGTTGATTTAGTAGGTTTTTGTTGTGAGTGTTTTACCTAGTAGTTCCGTTGCCTGCGATTTTTGGGTCCAGCTTGCTGGTGGCAGGAAACAGGTTAGAGATCACTTTAGCTGGCAGTGTGTTCGCTGCGCTGCCATTGAACTGTGGTTCTGCTTTAGGTATTGGAACCAATTCATTATCGGGTTCCTGAAACTTGTTATGAGATATACATGGTCTATTTTTTGTATGTGTAAAACTGGTACACAAACTAAGACAAAAGTATATCTAATATACCTCAAGAAGCGGTGTATTTGGACTGTCGTCATCGGATGAAAGTAGCAATGTTAGTGGTTGCACCCTATCTCTTTCCATGGCTTCGACTTGTTTTTTAAGCTGCATATAGATTGCTCAAAACCCCATGACCAGGATGTTGCTTGTAGGAGTTCTCTTCTGCATTTCTTTAGGGGTTGTAGGTTTGCATCATCAAATACTACTACGTTGTTTTCTTGTAGATAGCTTATTGCAGCTACATTAACTGATTCAGCAGCTTCGAGGGATGTAGTTTTGAAATCCCCATAAAAAATTTGGTTATGTGGCTGCCCAACCTCTATGAGGTGGTAAATTGATTGAAAGAGAGGCAATCAGGCCATGCTCTCCCATGTCAAGTATGTCATGGTCAGTTATTTGCAGCTTAAGAGTGTTCGTGGCCTGTTGAAGAATGTAATGTTTGCTTATGTTGACATGGGTTGGCGACATCTGCAAGTTGTAAATCAGGCATGCATCACGCAAATGGACAAAGATGTCATTGCATAAATGTTTTAATCGACTATATAAACAGGAAGTAAATTACCCAATTGTCTTGAGGCACGTATCTGTGGAAGGCCCCTGGCCATGAGTTCTTCGTCCAATGGAGAACCCGGATTCTTGCCCGCCATATCCTTGCACTGGATGCGTGGTTTACGGAGTTGGAAGATAGAGGCGGCTCGGGGGGTGGTAGATCGAACTGGAAATGGATGCGGCTGATAGAAACCCTAGAATCTGTGAGTTGGAGCCAGTGTGCTTGTTGTATATGGACTGTTGTGGGCTTGGCAAGGGTTTTCAGTGCGACCTGATATGGACACCAGGCCCAAGGCTTTATTCATTTTTTTAGCGCGTGTATTTTAGAATATGAGCTCACTCTCACAGATTTTCACAGGCAGATAGAAACGAGCTATTTTGCACTGCATTAGCGAATTTAGTTTTGCTATCTACAGAAACAGGAATTGTATACGCAATAGGAATCCTGTAGTATATTGATGGCCTTGGCTATGCCAGTTATAGAGACATAAATGGCACTAAAAATTAAATAAAAAGTCACACAGATATAAACGGTACAAGGAACAGAGTCTTAACAGGGCCATCATTAGCCTTGGCTATGCCAGTTATAGAGACATAAATGGCACCAAAAATTAAATAAAAATTCATACAGACATAAACGATACAAGCAACAGAGTCTTAACAGGGCCATCATTACTTCTTACACAGTCTTCGCAAGTCTTACACAGACGGAGAAATATAATTATATATTACGGTTAATCTATGCGGTTAAACAACAGGATCGAAATAGAATAAAAGGTCTGGTTTAGGATTCATTCTTGTAGAAGAGAACTCGAGAAACCTCTCCTGATGCTTTTTAGTTGCTTTTCTGATTTGAGCACCCTGCGCTTGAGTCTTTCTGCTATCTTCTCAATGTTGTTAAGAGGTTCGTTCATAAGATGATCCATGGGTTCTTTCCCAGGTGATCTGTTGAGCGCTGTCACATTGCATATATGATCAGATAATCCATGCATGTATCTTGTAAGAACGAACCAGCCCATAGCATTTTTCTTGTTCTTATACCTAGCCATCATTAATTTGTTCTTGATGGATTTGTTCTTCGCCTTTGTTTTTTGCCTGTTATACTTCGCCACTGCTAGCTCATGCTTTAGAGACTGATTTTCCTCATCTAGTTTCTTCATGTTGCTGTAATTGTAGTCTCTTAGTTCAGTCTTAACCATGCATTTTATGTATCCAATTTCCTCCATGGCAGTTGTGTCCTCTGACATTGCATGATCGATACATTGTACCCCGGGAATAGCCATACGACTGCCATGATCTTCAACATATGATGTGGGCGTATGGAAAAAAACAGTGACACATACTCTACCGCCGTCACATGCTTTGCTTCGATATTCAGCTGCTGGAAGTTCTAAAGTCTGTAAAAGAACATCCAACATCATCCTGCAAGGGATTTTGATCATCGGTGGTATGGCATGTGATTTTAAACGGATGTCATTAGGCGCAAGGGCATGAATCATATTTCGGCATGTAAAAGCTTTTAGAAGGGAAAATGTGCTTTGAATAACCCAAGCAGAACTAACACCATATTAGTTTTTGCTATGGTAATAGCTGAATGAAGATAACTAATTTATCCTGAACAACTTTATGCACAAGAGCATAAGCTATGCATCGACGGTGTAGACCACAACATTCACTACTTGGTAGGTTCTAATTATCACAAGCATGAACTAATGACTATCACAAGTGTGAATTGAATCCTGAATGCAATGTATAAACAGGAGTATTGCGCCCGAAAACAAAAAGACACACATCCAACACTGAAATAATGCAGGAAGTGGTGTCAGCACATGCATATCTTTTAGCCTGCTTAAAACTCCATGACATTAAGAAATAGTTTTCATAATAAGCCCATGAAGCTTAAACTACGAATCTTGCTGAGAGGAAATAGGCATAGAAAAAGTATCCACAACAGATGACTAAAGTATCAGTTGTTTTCTACTATATAACCACCAACCTCATAGCGGGGCTGCGAATTCTCATACTGAGTGTAGGCCTCTTCCATGACTGCCATCTCCTGCATCAAAAATTGGAACAGCTTCAGTGCATACCAAGGAAAATCATTCTGGTCAAAGGAATGCTTTTTTATTTTTCTAAAAGAAAGCCACCTCAAGCAGCTGGCCTTCAGATTGGTTATTGTTGGAGTATTCTTCATCCGGAGAAAACCTGGAATGCATCTCCTCTGCATCCAGCGGCATCTCCTGTGAAATCAGATAGATAGATTAAGCGCCGACCACAGCTGCAAGCTTAATCAGAAAGAGGGCACATAGATCTGCGGCTACATCACTGAATCATAAGGGTAGTTACCTGTGGTCCTGCTGAGGAGTTCTCCGGGCATCCAGATGCTGAAACACATGGAGAAACAGCGGTTAGTAATATTGACTGCGCTCGCGCTAGTGTGGTCATTGTTTGGGAGCGAGGCACTGAATGTGCGGGAGAGAACACTCTGCCGATCTAGGGTTTCATCTGGTTGCCTTCATAGCAATATATGATATGTCTATATGGGCCTTTTGGCTGGGCTATTGTCTCTGGGCCCATACACCACAACTTTCAAGGGCCTTCATAGTAGTAGTTGGAAAGGAAAAATGCGAGTAGAAAGGTACACAGAGGGCCACTGTAATTGTTCATCGCAAGTAATAGAAAAGAGAAGCAGGTAATACAGGTCTTAAACTGGCGTTACAGTTTGAAAGTAAAAATACACCGGTGGCACAATAAGGTTGCTTGCTAATAAGACATTTGTAGTAGGTGGTTGAAGTTTTCGATCTTTTCCACTATTTGATGTATAGCAGTTTGCTTAGAGAGCAGAATACATCAACTTTTGTAGGCTTCATCACAACAATATTCCTGTGAGAAATGAAGAAATAAGTTAACTGTTATATCATAGGACCTTGTCAGTATGTGTACATAAACTGAGTCACACATATATCATACCTTAGTTTTCCAGCATAGTTGGAGATCGAACCGTTATCTTTGCCTGCCGCGTGTACAGCGGCATGTAATGATGTCCTGTATGCATATAGTCTGATTCGCATCCACGTGGCATTATGTAGATGGTAATATAATCTGGGATATCAATCACACTGTCAACCCAGCCAAAACAGTCATATCTAAGTGTATTCATGAAGCCCTGTCCAGGCAAACCATTCTCTTCAACCAAGACAAATGTGCTCAACAGTTGGCTTGCTATTTCGTGTCGGAGGATTCCAGCTGGAAGTTCACTTATACTCACACGAATAAATCGGATAAGTGAAATTTGCTGGCCACCATAAGAAGAACACCAAGGAATAGCCTTGAAGATGTGGCCGCCTAGCTCAATGCGTCCCCTTGCCAGAACAGTTGATCTGAATGCTGCAAATGTAGCATACTGAACATCCCCTTCATAGTATACAAGGAAAGCATCAAAGCTAATTGGCTTCACCATGACGTATCTTGACGCTGGTATATACCGAATGACCACAGAAAATATTTCCTTTGTGTCTATGGGTTCAACACCATCTTCTCGTTTGAGGATTATAGAATGTGATAGCTCTTGGAATCTACCGGGGTCGACCTCTGTGTCTTGAAGAAAACAGTGTGGGGCAGTAGCGTCGACGGTGATGTCTCGAGCATTTGGCACATGTGGTAATGGCTCAATGGGCCTCATTATCTTCCTGAAAGGGTTGTTAAGCACACTAATAAGCACATTTAACATGTCCAGGTGGATCCCTATTGCTGTGTTTGCTCGATCGCTAAACCTACGTCTGATCTTGATATTCATCCGCAATGGCACATTTTCTAGCGTGTCTGTCCAACAGATGCACCGAAACGCGAGTAGATCATTGTAGGTGATTGTGTCAGGGTAAAGCTCAGAGACGACACAATATGGATGCAGCATAAAATCCACTGTCTTGAATGTCCAAAGATGCAGCGGGAGGTTTGTTATTTCAACTAAAACCTGGGATCCAGCATGGTTATTATTGAAATCATAGGCTGGTGTGCCATAAAATGTTGAGTTTTCATCTGCACAGAGGGTGGTAAAGTATATATTACCCAGGTTAAGCCTCTGTTCTGATTGAAGGAACTCGACTGCTTGTTTGTTCTGCTGCTTGTTTGGGATGCTAATTAAGAACTCCTAGTCAGGAGTATCAATAGTAACAATTTCATCGCACTTAAGCTGAAAAGCTTTAGCCAATGCATTATCAAAGTGCCTTCGTGCAGTTCTACTATTAGGAGAGAAAATGATTTGGAAATGGTAGTCTATCCGGATCTCTGGGCATTTTGTTTCACCATAAGAAAGAAAAGCTCTTGTAATATTTCTTCTGGAACAGACAGACGAGGACGAAATACCTAGCAAGATTATAAAATAGTTTAGACTATCCGCCAGCTTAGGCATTGAGAAAGGACGACTGGATCTAAGAATACAGGGGTAACAGCTGAGTTTAGAGGAACAGGGAAAGAATGGAATCTACCTTGAACTGAAACGGCAGTATAGGATGCAGCTTCATCGGTTGAAGAAGACGCCATAAGCCCAGGGCACCAAGAGATGTAGCGAGGGAAGAAACCCTAGAAATGGATGCGTGGAGAGTGTGACGGCGGGATTGGTGGGGTGGAGTAAGAGAGCATGCGGTTATGGGGGACAGCACATAGGCCAGTCTTCAGCCACACAACCCACACCTTGTCTGGATATGAGGCACGGCCAAGAATGGGCCTACTGGGCCGAAGTAAAAACAGGAATGGGCCAAAGCCTTATAGGCTATGAAAAAAGGAGGAGATGACCAGAGTCTAAAACAGAGGGGAGACAAAATCATCTATGAAAAGAAGAAATCATCTGCAGACTATGGGGCAACATATCACGCATAAAAAGGCAAATGATAATCGAACAGCACACACATAATAGGCTAGAGTTCACTTGATTATATAGAGGAGTTTTTTGTTTTGTCGTGCTTTGACACTGCTACTTGAGCAGCCAAAGACTTTTTAGCACACAGACATAAATAGAGGAGTTTTAGACATGCTTCGTAAGAAGCATACAACCACACCAAGGTCTATGCAAGAAGCATACACGACAACGAACTCTGCTTGTAGCTGGTCAAAGAGCATTGTGATGGAGCATTGTCAAGAGCGAAGCCAGATGCATAAATCGCCATCTTTCTCCTTCGATCTTGCTGAGGAGAAGCTAATGTACACATGATAGATAACCTATAGCAGAATGCAAAGTTTCAGAAACCAGTTCCAAGTATGAGAATGGCAAAACAAGTCCAAGAACAGTAGTATATAGGGAAATTGTGGTGTACCTATAGATATTTTAAGGTTGCATAGGCAGGGTAAAGGAGTCACTGCTGCTTTGTTTTCTTCCCTCCTCTAGTTCCTTTTCCAGCAACGGGGTTCCTTTATTTCAAGGTGTGTTAGTCAAAAATAAATAAGCGAAATGCTATACACAGGTTTGGAAACCGGCTATATTAATGGAATGTAAGAAGCAGTACTTACTTCTTGTTTTTTTGAAGTGGACTCTTATCATCTTTTGCATCAGCAGCACCAGAAGGATCTTCAGCCTTTTCATCATCGTTCACCTGGAGCACCCAACATATACATAAGCTTGATAATAGAGAGATATAGCATATTGATATTGGATGGCTATTAGGTTATACAATAGTAAGATTTTGCCTTGACACATGTGTATCAATGCGTGACTATGCTGCTCATTTATTGAACGTATATCGTGCATTTATAGTATTATGCGTTAATTAGCACATGTGTGTTAACAGGTATCTCAGGCGGAGCAGAGAAATATTTACCACGGCTATTTCATCACACTTCTTTGGAGGATCTTGTGCCAGAGGGAGCTTCTTGTCATTGCCGATAAATAAAGCACGCCTAGTCCTGCTGGGTGGGCATGGTGATTTGCTAGAAAAGAAAATACGATCATAAGTATAAGCAAGTATTAGAAAACACTGCAGTAGTCCTTTCTAAAGAGGCATACCCTGGAGATGCAGATGAAAGGAGACCAACACCGAGCTTTGAAGTTGGTGTCTGCGTTTGAGTGTAAAAAAAGGAAATGAGAAGAACTGAATTAGTTTGTGAGCATCTTGATTGAATAAACCGAAAGAGAGATGGTAGACTAAGAAAACAACACACTGCGCCTGTAGGTGATGGAAAAGTTATAGCAGGGCTCCCTGAGGAGCTGCCAGGCTGGGCTTGCTTGATGCTTGGGGTGCTGGGTGTAAACATCTCAGATGGTACTGGACTGTCAGTGAGGGAAGCAAAGGATGATGCTCCAGATAATCCAGGGACACAGTCAAAGGCAGATGAGCTTAACTCAGGCTTGCAGGTTTCCATAATTTTCACAACTTGAAATGATAACTGTGTGCTTGTGGTTGCAAAGCTTCTATTTGCAATGGACACAAGAAGTTTATACTTCTGCCCAATAATCTGGGTAATCTCTGGTGGAGCAATTCTATCAACCATCGGTACACGAGCTATCTCTTGTATGGTTGGAAGTCCTGGGTTTCTAAACTTCAGTAAATTGAGGAGTGGTTTTCCAACAGCTGTTTTTCCAACTTTATCAAACATGGTGAACTCAGCCTCACCTACATCATCACTCGCAAATACCAAAATACAGTACCTGCACATGGCACGAATAGAATGAGGATTGTAGTAAAGGACTAATAAAACATAGAAGAGGCATGTCTAAATAAATGAGGCAGGAAGCCTGAGGAAACAAACAACACAAAACAAAAGAAACAGGAGAAAAAGGTCTTGGAAGGCACATACGTTTCCTGTGCTGCTATGGATGAGCAGTTAGGATTGGCGCATCCGTAGTTTGATGCGACTATTGTAGAGGTCTTGTTGCAGGAGGAGCAAGAGAAGAACCACTAGCGCTGATCAGGATTGAGCCTCTGGACAGTAATGGTACATATGAACCGTTTTTCCTGTCGAAGTAACATAACTTGCAGTTGAGCACATGACCAGGAAAAAATGGGAACAACATATAGAGGAAAAGACAACGAGGATACCTCGTCTTCGTAAGGGTTCAGGCGGAGGAGCTCTAACACGGTCTTTTCAACAGGATCAGCGTAGATACGAGTAGTAAATGTACCCTCGGTCAAAGCAGCATTGTTATCAATGGGTTTGAAATTAGTCCCTAACCTATTTTAATACGCAACATGGGAGATAGTTAGCAGCGTGACAAAGAAAACAACACTGTCTTCATATTCATGGTTAAAGCAAGAGAAGCCAATTAGAAGGCATATAGAAATCACCTATTGCGGAAGTCATTTATCATTGGAAGATCCTCGTCAATGTACCAACGGCAAGCAGAACTACCACTAAGTCCTTGAACACCTGCATAGTTATTGAACAATATAGAGGGGTAAGAGGCTGCATTGAACATAGAATGAAAAGGCTATACAATACAGAATTCATAAATGTATAAGATGCAATAGGTTGACCACCTTGATTTATTTTAGGTAGTGTTCCTACGAAAATTGCAATCACAGCTTCCTTTTCGTCTCTTGCCCACAATGCTTCTTCTTCGAATTCAATCGCTCGATCACCCCAGAGGACAAGCCTTAGCTCCTTGCCCCTATAGGTTTCATATGACAAACAAATCAGTAAACAAACGAACGAGTAGGTGGCCTAGAATGGTGCATGCATTAATAAGCAAATGCCACTTACTGTAAGTCAGTTAGGATTATTGTCCTTGTGTTTGATGGCTCTGGCTGATGCATTGATTGGATAGTGACCACATCAGAAACAACAGTTATTCTTCCAATGACATCTTCAAAATCATAGAATTTGCAAGAGCATCAGACTCTAGATATTTTACAAGTGGTTTTTAATGTACTTAGGCGTGCAGTGACACAACTTACCAAGGAAACGAGGCGGTGGCCCATATGGCCTGGGGATGTCCTGAAATGGGATCAAATTGTAGGTGCAGAATGGGTAATCTGCTTCCAAGCCCGGGCGTAAAACAACGTTGCTAAACCTGGTGAACTAAATCATGAAGCGACTCTCAACAAGTCTATAACTTGTATTTGCTTCAACGCAGTTGAAGCTGCTCATCATGTAGACCTTTCCTTCCTGCAGCTCATTCTTCAGTTCTTCTGCTCGCTGAGGAGGTATCTACACATACATATGGTTGCCCTGCCAACAAAAACAACAATTAGAAAGGTATCCTAGGCCAAATATGGACAGTTGGCGTTGAGCTAGCTATATAAAGACAAACCTGGCTATCAAGAACAACTAAGTCCATGTGCTGGATATGCCCATTGTCAGTCCCCCCACGATAAAACCACAGGCACGAGACAAGGACAGAGACAACCCACTTCCTGCTGTGCTTGTGTATCTTAGAGAGCATCTGATGCGCCATCTGGAAACATAAAGACACTTTTGCTTAGGAAGGTAAAAATACACAAAGAGGCAACATATTAGGTTTTGCAATATGATGGCATACCTAATCGAAGTCAAGTGAACAGACATACCAAGCGAACTACCAAAATACCTTTAACACGTACATAGATGCACAGAAAAGAACAGTATTCGCTATCTTAGGTAATGAGCAGCAACAGATAAAACAACATTTACAAACTCAAATCTTATTGAAAAGGGAGCAGACAATTGAAATATTTCACCAAATGAGGAAGCATATAATAATAGAGACTAAGAGGCAGCAAGTAGTAGTGAGACCAAAAGCAGCTCGCAAAATAAAGCACGGCGCAGGTACTATTCCAAAGACTCAAAGATCTCAGAGAAAACTATGTTTCTAGTCTGAGATCCAAGTGTGCCATCTTCGTTCTCAATAAGTATTTTCAAGTTTTTCTTGGAAGTCACACGTGAAACCGCCACGTAAAGCTGGCCATGAGTGAAAATAGGGCTTTTCAGGTATAATCCAACAGCTGAGAGAGTTTGTCCCTGGCTCTTATTGATAGTCATGGCATAACAAACCCTGACCGGAAACTGGCGACGATGTAAAGTAAATGGCCATTTAGGATCCTTGGCAGTGAGGCAAATCCTTGGAATGTACACAACATCCCAATATTAGAACCAGTCATGATAATAGCCTCAATGACTTTCTCACCAAGTTTAGAGACAATAAGACGAGTACCATTACAAAGACCAGTTGCCTGACTCAAATTTCTAAGGAGCATAATCGGCACACCTTTTTTCAATAGCAACTTGTGCTGTGGGAAATTGTTAATTTTAATTGTATTGAGGTACTCGATAGGATAAAACACATCCATATTACGCATTGAGTCAGCAACATTTCCTATAGAATCATAGCTTAAGTACTCTCTCTTAGCAGAAGGCATCAAGGCTAGCACATGGTCATTAAATTCCTGAGCTAAATCATTTGTTGTTGTTAAGATAGCCCTTTGGCACAAGTACTTTCGATTAGAACAATTTTTAGCAAAGTTTGTATATACAACATTAACAATAGTGCCTATTCTATTTTCCTCAGAATGGATCAACATATCATCAGGAATTGTTACCCAACTTGGCTCACACTCCCCTTGTCTAGCAACACAAGGCGCTGTACCATCACCAATACTCAAGATCCAACTAGCAAAAGAAGCTATCTCGGCTTGTAAAACAGGATCTGTTGTTTGCACAGCCAAACACATGTTCACTTTAAGATGTAGAACCTCTATAAATCACCATAGTGGTGAATTTGTTATAGCAACATTTATAACCTGTGAGCGAGCCCCACCCTCGATGACTGGTAAAATCTATCTCAAATCGCCACCCAAAACCATAACCTTACCACCAAAAGGCATGTCAGCTATAGAAGGATCGTCGGCAGACAGAATATCACGCAAGCTACGATCCAAAGCCTCAAAACATCTACGATGCGTCATTAAAGCCTCATCCCATATTATTAGGGAGGCTGATTCGATCATCTCTGCTAATTTGCTAGATCTTTTTATATCACATGTTCCATTGTCATCTAGACTGATTGGTATTTTAAACCTAGAATGAGCAGTCCTACCGCCAGGTAAAAGAAGTGCTGCAACCCCAGAAGATGCAACTGTGAGAACAATCCTTTCTTTACCTCTAAGATAAGCAATTATGGAACTCCAGAGAAAAGTTTTCCCAGTTCCACCATATCCAGAAACAAAGAAGAAGCCAGGTTTTCCAGACACAACTCGGTCGATAATATTCTTATAAGCTAGGAGTTGATCTGGATTTAATTGGTTGTACATGGTTTCTGCCTTTAGTAGTTCACTTTTAGGATCAGCAGATAGTTCATTAGTTATCATTTCATTGTCATCAGAGTTATCATCATATGTAGTCTTTAATGGCAGCTTGTGGTCTAGAATATTAGAACCATTTTTACTAAATAGAACTGTCAACTTATCAAGCAAGATGTCTCTCAGCTCATCAGGAGGTACAACATGATTATCATCACGAAAAGAGCGCTTGATATTGTACTTAATATCCTCAGCTAAGTGTGACCAATATTTTTCGAAGAAAGCATTTTCATCGTTAACACCACAATGAACAAGGATTGTAACAAAAAGCTTGCGCAGCTGATCTCCCATACCCCAGGTCAAAGCCTCATCAAACGCACTATACCATTCAAGATCATCTCCAAGTAAGCCCCTAGCAGCACATGCCTCCTTAAAGGTTTCATACACAATCTCATTATAAGTTCTAACATCCGTATAAGACATGGCACCTTTGACAACCATCAAGAGCATTCTAAGATAAAAAAGTTCTCCAGTTGTAGGGTGAACAGAATAAATTCTACCAATCCTATAACTCGAGGTTTTAGGAATCCATTGTTTTTTGCTTGCTAGCCAAGTCCATTTGGTTGGGAAGTCACAATAAGTAAGAGACCTAGCATTTGCATGGCATCTATTAGCTACAAACCACTCGGTTAACATTGTTCTTTGTAGCCACTCATCGTCAGCAACTGACTTCAGGTTTGCTTTAACATTGAAATGCACCATGTGTTTATTTAATAAATGAACAAGCAATCTTTCAACAGAAGGCATCTTACTGTGTATATCAAAACCATATATCCTCCAACAACCATCTTTATCACATATGTAACGACATTGTCTATATTCCATGATCTCATCAATCTCAATACCATGCTTGTTTTTGATGCTTTCAAACAAAGTTTTTGAAAAATCAGGACCCTTTGTAACATACTTATAAAGATACTTGATGACATGGGTTTTATTGCACCACTCAATGTTAATATGCGCTTGGTATTTTTTTAGCATAAGCAGATTATAAGGAACAACATGCCTATTATCAAGCCTGACCTTTTTTTTAATTATAAAACGACCGTTGTCTGGGCAACTATACACAGGGAATTCACTATCATCTAGAGAGGTCTCGAGCTGAAATGACTTAGGAAATTTTTTTGAACACAATCCATCTTTCATGCAAGGACATTTAACACCATCATCCCCGCAAGGGCTGTGCATCATGTGTTCAGAAACAAGAACGTATCCAAGAGGATCCGCAACAGGATCAGGGATGGAAGCCGATATAAAAGAGTCAATTAAAGCAGGACCAACCTCCCGTTTTTTCCTATCAAGCCAGATCAGGATATGGGCATGAGGAAGCCCTCTTTTCTAGAACTCCATAGTGTGTAGTACTGTGAACAAAGGGATGGAAAATATCACGAGCTGAGGTGGAAAATAACAGGCAAAAAGAGATCAGAGGAATCGCAAAGCACGTTTTACCCGCTACGACAGGACCAAAGGCCTCCCCACTCTTAATATCATGAATATAGTCGTTGAGCTTCATGTGATAAACCCTGACTGGAAGATCCGCCCTGTCTGAAGGCATCTGGGCAGGCTCAGAACACAGGGCTTCTGTTATCTCAGGCCACTTGGGATTACAGGTAAAGGTGGTGAAAAGGTCTGGTGGGCCAAAGACACGTGAAATAGCCATCGCGTCCTGGAAGTTTTCAATCATATAACGCTGGCCACCGGTAAAAGAGGATGGAAGTATGTTTTTTTGCCAACAGAACTTGCATCTGTCTGTCCTTTTCCAACAGCATCAGTGACTCCTTGCAAGTTCTATGCTCTAAGATCATTATTAGCCTTCATGATGAAATGTAGCCTCCACTCGTCTATGCAAGCGCGTGCATCTACAATGGCCTGTGAGGAAAGCAAACCACAACAAAGGTATGGATTATGCTGCTCTGGTCTATAGTGGAGACAATAGGAATAGTAGTCCTGCACAGTGAGCCTGGTTCTTTTGCTAGTATCTAAAGGGTCTAACCAATATATTTAAGCCCGAGCTGAAGCCCACGTTCTGCATAGGGGAAGAGAAGAGGATACTGCAAAGGCATATATGAAGTTTGCAAAGAAGATATTTGATGCAGATTGTCATCTCTACCGTGTATTATTATGTCACGATAAGAAGCCTCCACCGTGAACTCACCAAACATTAAAGACGCTAGCTCATCAGTTGTAGGAAGGCTAAATTGTGGGCCATCAGATTCTCCAGGGGCAACTAAACGAATGGCTATCTCGGTATGCCTATTAGCTGCTAGTATTTCTCTAGCTGATCTAAACGTTTTGACATAAGAGTTGTGTGTATCAAGCATATGCATCAAGCCTTCAACAATGGATTCATCTAAACCACCATCGCTCTTTTCACCCTTTTCTAAAGCCTGAATCCTGTTTTGCACCTCATTTTGGGTATCATATATATAGAGTTCGGCATACTTAGGGGTATTTCCTTCCTTAGGCATAAGAGATCCCATTCGATGACAAACCTGCCCGTTTATTTTGTATATATTTGGACCAGTACCATCATTTACAGAACGGTCAACAGTAAACTCTCTGCTACGCGAGGGACCATTGTATCTCAGCAACTCAGAGAGAAACAAGGGCGGCTTTTTAAAAGGTGTAATATACACCTTACCACCCTTGCAACATTTGTTGCAAATCACTCGCCTTAGCGTAATAGCGGATTCCAATCTCACCCTCTCCTCGAACCAGAAGACTGCACCACAGTTGGTACATTTGTAGTCTGGGCCATCGTAGAAAGATCTCTTTCGGTACCTAGCTGCAAATTTATCTTGACTCAGTAACAATGGTAAATCAGCAATGCATCATACAATAGTTTCTAGGCATATCGACACTCAGCATACCTTTCAGCATCTCAGGCTCCTCAGCCATGAATCCAACCCAGTCAGCACTTAAGGGCGATCCAATGGCAGGCCCCTTCCCCCTAAGTCTATCAACAACCACCATGCATCTCTTTCTATTACGGGACGTAATTTCTGGACTAAGAACAGGGAAGAAACCATCATCTAAAAAAAACAAAGGGCCTGTCACAGGTATGAAGAGGAATCGAGAGAGTGCATGAGGCACACCTATAAAGGAAGAGGACTTATTTTAAAAGGGCACCATGTACATTTTCTTTTAGGTAGGACTGAGGATAATGTAGGGAAACGGTGAGTCACAAAAAGACAGCCTTCGTCGAACAACATGGCGCGGAGTGTTGGAAATATGCCCTAGAGGCAATAATAAATTAGTTATTATTATATTTCCTTGTTCATGATAATCGTTTATTATCCATGCTATAATTGTATTGATAGGAAACTCAGATACATGTGTGGATACATAGACAACACAATATGTCCCTAGTGAGCCTCTAGTTGACTAGCTCGTTGTGATCAACAGATAGTCATGGTTTCCTGGCTATGTACATTGGATGTCGTTGATAACGGGATCACATCATTAGGAGAATGATGTGATGGACAAGACCCAATCCTAAGCCTAGCACAAAGATCGTGTAGTTCGTATGCTAAAGCTTTTCTAATGTCAAGTATCTTTTCCTTAGACCATGAGATTGTGCAACTCCCGGATACCGTAGGAATGCTTTGGGTGTACCAAACGTCACAACATAACTGGGTGGCTATAAAGGTGCATTACAGGCATCTCCGAAAGTGTCCGTTGGGTTGGCACGAATCGAGACTGGGATTTGTCACTCCGTGTAAACGGAGAGGTATCTCTGGGCCCACTCGGTAGGACATCATCATAATGTGCACAATGTGACCAAGGGGTTGATCACGGGATGATGTGTTACGGAACGAGTAAAGAGACTTGCCGGTAACGAGATTGAACAAGGTATCGGTATACCGACGATCGAATCTCGGGCAAGTACAATACCGCTAGACAAAGGGAATTGTATACGGGATCGATTGAGTCCTTGACATCGTGGTTCATCCGATGAGATCATCGTGGAACATGTGGGAGCCAACATGGGTATCCAGATCCCGCTGTTGGTTATTGACCAGAGAACGTCTCGGTCATGTCTGCATGGTTCCCGAACCCGTAGGGTCTACACACTTAAGGTTCGATGACGCTAGGGTTATAAAGGAAGTTTGTATGTGGTTACCGAATGTTGTTCGGAGTCTCAGATGAGATCCTGGACATCACGAGGAGTTCCAAAATGGTTCGGAGGTAAAGATTTATATATGGGAAGTCCTGTTTTGGTCACCGGAAAAGTTTCGGGCGATATCGGTAATGTACCGGGACCACCGGGAGGGTCCCGGGGGTCCACCAAGTGGGGCCACCTGCCCCAGAAGGCTGCGTGGGCCAAGTGTGGGAGGGGACCAGCCCCTAGGTGGGCTGGTGTGCCCCCCACAAGGGGTCCAAGGCGCAAGGGAGAGTGGGAGGGGGCAAACCCTAGTCCAGATGGGCCTTAAGGCCCACCTAGTGGGCGCCTCCCCTCTCTCCCCCTCTTGGCAGCCTCCCCAAGTCCCATCTAGGGCTGGCCGCACCCCTTGGGGTGGGAAACCCTAAAGGGGGCGCAGCCCCCATTCTCCCCTATATAAATAGAGGCCTGGGGCTGCCCATAACATATGAGAACTTCTCCCTCTTGGTGCAGCCCTACCTCTCTCCCTACTCCTCCTCTCCCGTGGTGCTTGGCGAAGCCCTGCTGGACTACCACGCTCCTCCATCACCACCACGCCGTTGTGCTGCTGTTGGATGGAGTCTTCCTCAACCTCTCCCTCTCTCCTTGCTAGATCAAGGCGTGGGAGACGTCACCGGGCTGTATGTGTGTTGAACGCGGAGGTGCCGTCCATTCGACACTAAGATCTCCGGTGATTTGAATCACGACGAGTACGACTCCTTCAACCCCTTTCTCTTGAACGCTTCCGCTTAGCGATCTAAAAGGGTATGTAGATGCACTCTCCTTCCCCTTGTTGCTAGTCTCTCCATAGATAGATCTTGGTGACACGTAGGAAAATTTTGAATTTCTGCTACGTTCCCCAACAGTGGCATCATGAGCTAGGTCTATTGCGTAGATTCTTTGCACGAGTAGAACACAAAGTAGTTGTGGGCGTTGATTTTGTTCAATATGCTTACCGTTACTAGTCCAATCTTGTTTCAACGGTATTGTGGGATGAAGCGGCCCGGACCGACCTTACACGTACTCTTACGTGAGACAGGTTCCACCGATTGACATGCACTTGGTGCATAAGGTGGCTAGCGGGTGCCAGTCTCTCCGACTTTAGTCGGAACGGATTCGATGAAAAGGGTCCTTATGAAGGGTAAATAGCAATTGGCATATCACGTTGTGGTTTTGCGTAGGTAAGAAACGTTCTTGCTAGAAACCCATAGCAGCCACGTAAAACATGCAAACAACAATTAGAGGACGTCTAACTTGTTTTTGCAGGGTATGATTTGTGATGTGATATGGCCAAGAAGAATGTGATGAATGATATGTGATGTATGAGATTGATCATGTTCTTGTAATAGGATTCATGACTTGCGTGTCGATGAGTATGACAACCGGCAGGAGCCATGGGAGTTGTCTTTATTTATTGTATGACCTGCATGTCATTGAAGAACACCATGTAACTTACTTTACTTTATTGCTAAACGCGTTAGCCATAGAAGTAGAAGTAGTCGTTGGCGTGACAACTTCATGAAGACACGATGATGGAGATCATGATGATGGAGATCATGGTGTCAAGCCGGTGACAAGATGATCATGGAGCCCCGAAGATGGAGATCAATGGAGCTATATGATATTGGCCATATCATGTCACAACTATATAATTGCATGTGATGTTTATTATGTTTATGCATCTTGTTTACTTAGGACGACGGTAGTAAATAAGATGATCCCTTACAAAAATTTCAAGAAGTGTTCTCCCCTAACTGTGCACCGTTGCTACAGTTCGTCGCTTCTAAGCACCACGTGATGATCGGGTGTGATGGATTCTTATGTTCACATACAACGGGTGTAAGACAGTTTTACACAGCGAAAACACTTAGGGTTAACTTGACGAGCCTAGCATGTACAGACATGGCCTCGGAACACGGAGACCGAAAGGTCGAGCATGAGTCGTATAGTAGATACGATCAACATGAAGATGTTCACCGATGATGACTAGTCCGTCTCACGTGATGATCGGACACGGCCTAGTTGACTCGGATCATGTTATCACTTAGATGACCAGAGGGATGTCTATCTGAGTGGGAGTTCACAAGATGAACTTAATTATCTTGAACATAGTCAAAAGACCTTTTGCAAATTATGTCGTAGCTCGCGCTTTAGTTCTACTGTTTTAGATATGTTCCTAGAGAAAATATAGTTGAAAGTTTAAAGTAGCAATTATGCGGACATTAGAAAGCTTATGTCCTTAATGCACCGCTCAGTGTGCTGAACCCCAAACGTTGTTTGTGGATGTTACGAACATCGGACATACACGTTTTGATAACTACGTGATAGTTCAGTTAAATGGTTTAGAGTTGAGGCACTAAAGACGTTTTCGAAACGTCGCGGAACATATGAGATGTTTCAAGGGCTGAAATTGGGATTTCAGGCTCGTGCCCACGTCAAGAGGTATGAGACCTCCGACGATTTTCTTAGCCTGCAAACTAAGGGAGAAAAGCTCAATTGTTGAGCTTGTGCTCAGATTGTCTGAGTGCAACAATCACTTGAATCGAGTGGGAGTTGATCTTCCAGATGAGATAGTGATGTTTCCCCAAAGTCATTGCCACCAAGCTGCTAGAGCTTCGTGATGAACTATAACATATCAGGGATAGATATGATGATCCTTGAAATATTCGTGATGTTTGACACCGCGAAAGTAGAAATCAAGAAGGAGCATCAATTGTTGATGGTTGGTGAAACCACTAGTTTCAAGAAGGGCAAGGGAACAAAGGGATACTTCATGAAACGGCAAATCAGCTGCTGCTCTAGTGAAGAAACCCAAGGTTGAACCCAAACCCAAGACTAAGTGCTTCTGTAATAAAGGGAACAGCCACTGGAGCAGAATTACCCTAGATACTTGGTAGATGAGAAGGCTGGCAAGGTCGATAGAAGTATATTGGATATACATTGTGTTGATGTGTACTTTACTAGTACTCCTAGTAGCACCAGGGTATTAGATACCGGTTCAGTAACTCGAAATAAAAGCTACGGAATAAACGGAGACTAGCTAAAGGTGAGCTGACGATATGTGTTGGAAATGTTTCCAGTATTGATATGATCAAGCATCGCACGCTCCCTCTACCATCGAGATTGGTGTTAAAACCTGAATAATTGTTATTTGGTGTTTGCGTTGAGCATAGACATGATTGGATTATGACTATCGCAATACGGTTATTCATTTAAAGAGAATAATGGTTACTCTATTTATTTGAATAATACCTTCAATGGTCTTGCACCTATAGGAATGGTTTATTGAATCTCGATCGTAGTGATACACATTTTCATGCCAAAAGATATAAGATAGTAATGATAGTACCACTTGCTTGTGGCACTGTCATGTAAGTCATATCGGTATAAAATGCATGAAGAAGCTCCATGTTGATGGACCTTTGGACTCACTCATTTTTGAAAAGTTTGAGACATGCGAACCATGTCTATTGGTGTATATGCATGAAGAAACTCCATGCAAATGGACCGTTTGAACTCACTTGATTTTGGATCACTTGAGACATGCAAATCATACCACATGGGCAAGATGACTGAAAGCCTCATTTCAGTAAAATGGAACAAGATAGCAACTTGTTGGAAGCAACACATTTTGATGTGTGCAGTCCAATGAATGCTGAGGCATGCAGTGAATATCGTTATGTTCTTACTTCACAGATGATTCGAGTAGATGTTGAGAATATTTTCTTGATGAAACACAAGTCTGAATTATTGAATGGTTCAAGTAATTTCAGAGTGAAGTAGAAGATCATTGTGACAAGAGGATAAAATGTCTATGATATGATCATAGAGATGAATATCTGAGTTACGAGCTTTGGCACGCAATTAAGACATTGTGGAAATTGTTTCACAATTAATACCGCCTGGAACACCATAGTGAGGGTGTGTCCGAACATCATAGTTGCACCCTATTGGATATGGTGCGTACCATGACGTCTCTTATCGAATTACCACTATTGTTCATGGGTTAGGCATTAGAGACAACCACATTCACTTTAAATAGGGCACCACGTATTTCCGTTGAGATGACACCGTATGAATTATGGTTTAGAGAAACCTAAGTTGTCATTTCTTAAAGGTTTGGGGCTGCGACGCTTATGTGAAAAAGTTTCAGGTTGATAAGCTCGAACCCAAAGCGGATAAAATGCATCTTCATAGGACACCCAAAACAGTTGGGTATACCTCCTAATTCAGATCCGAAAGCAATAAGGATTGTTTCTTGTACCGGGTCCTTTCTCGAGGAAAAGTTTGTCTCGAAAAGTTGAGTGGGAGGATGGTGGAGACTTGATGAGGTTATTGAACCATCACTTCAACCAGTGTGTATCAGGGCACAGGAAGTTGTTCCTGTGGCACCTACACCAATTGAAGTAGAAGCTTATGATAGTGATCATGAAACTTCGGATCAAGTCACTACCGTACCTCGTAGGGTGACAAGGATACGTACTACTTCAGAGTGGTACAGTAATCCTGTCTTGAAGGTCATGTTGCTAGACAACAATGAACCTACGAGCTGTGGAGAAGCGATGGTGGGCCCAAATTCCGACAAATGGTTAGAAGCCATAGAATCCGAGATAGGATCCATGTATCAGAACAAAGCATGGACTTTGGTGGACTTGCCCGATGATCGGCAAGCCATTGAGATAAATGGGTCTTTAAGAAGAAGACGGACGTGGACGGTAATGTCACCGTCTACGAAGCTCGACTTGTGGCGAAGAGTTTTTCACAAGTTCAAGGAGTTGACTACGATGAGATTTTCTCATCCGTAGCGATGCTTAAGTCCGTCGGAATCATGTTAGCATTAGCTGCATTTATGAAATCTGGCAGATGGATGTCAAGACAAGTTTCCTTACCAGTTTTCGTAAGGAAAGGTTGTATGTGATACAATCAGAAAGGTTTTGTCGATCCTAAGGATGCTAAAAGGTATGCTGGCTCTAGCGATCCTTCTAAGGACTGGAGTAAGCATCTTGGAGTTGGAATGTGTGCTTTGATGAGATGATCAAAGATTTTGGGTTTATACAAAGTTTATGAGAAACTTGTATTTCCAAAGAAGTGAGTGGGAGCACTATAGAATTTCTGATGAGTATATGTTGTTGACATATTGTTGATCAGAAATGACGTAGAATTTCTGGAAAGCATATAGGGTTATTTTGAAAGTGTTTTTCAATGGAAAGCCTGGATTAAGCTACTTGAGCATTGAGCATCAAGATCTATAAGGATAGATCAAAACACTTAATGGTACTTTCAAATGAGCACATACCTTGACATGATCTTGAAGGTGTTCAAGATGGATCAGTCAAAGAAGAAGTTCTTGCCTGAGTTGTAAGGTATAAAGTTAAGACTTAAAGCTCGACCACGGCAGAATAGAGAGAAAGGACGAGGGTCGTCCCCTATGCTTAAGACATAGGCTCTACAGTATGCTATGCTGTGTACCGCACCTGAAGTGTGCCTTGCCATGAGTCAGTCAAGGGGTACAAGAGTGATCCAAGAATGGATCATAGTACAGCGGTCAAAGTTATCCTTAGTAACTAGTGGACTAAGGAATTTTCTCGGTTATGGAGGTGATAAAGAGTTCGACGTAAAGAGTTACGACGATGCAAGCTTAACACCTATCCGGATAGCTCTGAGTAGAGATACCAGATACATATAATGGAGAAACAATTTAGAATAGCTCCAAGTAGAATAGTTATTTGGAATAGCTCCAAATAGAGCGTGGTAGCTGCATCTAGGAGATGACATAAAGATTTGTAAAGCACACACGGATCTGAAAGGTTCAGACCCGTTGACTAAAACCTCTCTTACAAGCAAAACATGATCAAACCCCAGAACTCATTGAGTCTTAATCACATGATGATGTGAACTAGTTTAGTGACACTAGTAAACTCTTTGGATGTTGGTCACATGGTGATGTGACCTGTGAGTGTTAATCACATGGCGATGTGAACTAGATTATTGACTCTAGTGCAAGTGGGAGACTGTTGGAAATATGCCCTAGAGGTAATAATAAATTAGTTATTATTATATTTCCTTGTTCATGATAATCGTTTATTATCCATGCTATAATTGTATTGATAGGAAACTCAGATACATGTGTGGATACATAGACAACACAATATGTCCCTAGTGAGCCTCTAGTTGACTAGCTCGTTGTGATCAACAGATAGTCATGGTTTCCTGGCTATGGACATTGGATGTCGTTGATAACGGGATCACATCATTAGGAGAATGATGTGATGGACAAGACCCAATCCTAAGCCTAGCACAAAGATCGTGTAGTTCGTATGCTAAAGCTTTTCTAATGTCAAGTATCTTTTCCTTAGACCATGAGATTGTGCAACTCCCGGATACCATAGGAATGCTTTGGGTGTACCAAACATCACAACGTAACTGGGTGGCTATAAAGGTGCATTACAGGCATCTCCGAAAGTGTCTGTTGGGTTGGCACGAATCGAGACTGGGATTTGTCACTCCGTGTAAACGGAGAGGTATCTCTGGGCTCACTCGGTAGGACATCATCATAATGTGCACAATGTGACCAAGGGGTTGATCACGGGATGATGTGTGACGGAACGAGTAAAGAGACTTGCCGGTAACGAGATTGAACAAGGTATCGGTATACCGACGATCGAATCTCGGGCAAGTACAATACCGCTAGACAAAGGGAATTGTATACGGGATCGATTGAGTCCTTGACATCGTGGTTCATCCGATGAGATCATCGTGGAACATGTGGGAGCCAACATGGGTATCCAGATCCCGCTGTTGGTTATTGACCAGAGAACGTCTCGGTCATGTCTGCATGGTTCCCGAACCCGTAGGGTCTACACACTTAAGGTTCGATGACGCTAGGGTTATAAAGGAAGTTTGTATGTGGTTACCGAATGTTGTTCGGAGTCTAGGATGAGATCCCGGACGTCACGAGGAGTTCCGGAATGGTCCGTAGGTAAAGATTTATATATGGGAAGTCCTGTTTTGGTCACCGGAAAAGTTTCGGGCGATATCGGTAATGTACCGGGACCATCGGGAGGGTCCCGAGGGTCCACCAAGTGGGGCCACCTGCCCCAGAAGGCTGCGTGGGCCAAGTGTGGGAGGGGACCAGCCCCTAGGTGGGCTGGTGCGCCCCCCACAAGGGGTCCAAGGCGCAAGGGAGAGTGGGAGGGGGCAAACCCTAGTCCAGATGGGCCTTAAGGCCCACCTAGTGGGCGCCTCCCCTCTCTCCCCCTCTTGGCCACCTCCCCAAGTCCCATCTAGGGCTGGCCGCACCCCTTGGGGTGGGAAACCCTAAAGGGGGCACAGCCCCCATTCTCCCCTATATAAATAGAGGCCTGGGGCTGCCCATAACATATGAGAACTTCTCCCTCTTGGTGCAGCCCTACCTCTCTCCCTACTCCTCCTCTCCCGTGGTGCTTGGCGAAGCCCTGCTGGACTACCACGCTCCTTCATCACCACCACGCCGTTGTGCTGCTGTTGGATGGAGTCTTCCTCAACCTCTCCCTCTCTCCTTGCTGGATCAAGGCGTGGGAGACGTCACCGGGCTGTACGTGTGTTGAACGCGGAGGTGCCGTCCGTTCGACACTAAGATCTCCGGTGATTTGAATCACGACGAGTACGACTCCTTCAACACTGTTCTCTTGAACGCTTCCACTTAGCGATCTACAAGGGTATGTAGATGCACTCTCCTTCCCCTCGTTGCTAGTCTCTCCATAGATAGATCTTGGTGACACGTAGGAAAATTTTGAATTTCTGCTACGTTCCCCAACACGGAGGTGGTTGACTGGTGCTTGAACTGGCCTTACGACGAACAGAACGACGCTGAGGCATGACTCACAGGAACGACCTGAAGAACAGAACAACCACAACACACTGCAACAGGAACATAACACAAAGAAAGGCAATCTAATCAGGCGCATTAAACAGAAAAAAGGCATACACCTAGACCCAGGAACAGAATCCAAAAGACAAGGTTCTATAAAGGGCATGGAACATTTTTTTTAAATGAAAGGGAGAGGCATCCCAAAAATAAACTGTAAGCCTTTTTAAAAATACACAGGCAGAAGGAAAAGGCAACCAAACAAATCCGAGCGGTAAAAAAGTAAGAGAGAGAGAGAGCAAGTACACGAGACACCTTCCCAAGAGCCCATGGGAAACTATAAGCCCAAACAAACAAGATTCTCTAAAGTTCGTGGCCCAAGAAATACCTTCCCAAAAGCCCATGAAGAACCAGAAGCCCAAAAGGAACAGGGTCCTCTAAAGCCCGTGCTAGTTTTTTCTCTATAAGAGAAGGGGGCGGTCCAAAGACCAAAGACCCAGCCGAGGAAGAATCAATAAACAAGTAACATATTTATTATTTGGGCACGTGGGAAGAGCATTGAATCCAAAGAAGAAGACTATTAGTATTTGGGCACGTGGGAAGAGCATTGAATCTGAAGAAGAAGACTATTCTTTTCAGTCTTGCAAAACACAGAAAGAAAACACTGTAGGAGCCATATAGAAAGCCCATGGACTTTATTGTATCAGAGCAATGAACCAATTCAGTACAAAGCAGGCACACATGCCCAAATAGGAAGCCCAGAAAAGATAGCTACAGAGATTGAAGAGAGGAAAGCATCTGAGAGCATAGTAGACCCCAGTCAAACTGGACCAGAACAGTGCTAACATCTGGATTTATCTCCGTCTCCGTAGATGTACGGCGCAAGCACAATAGCTCTCTCTCCAAGTGACCAACACGCCGAATGGTAGAGACTGCAACAGTTATGGAAGAAATAAGGGAGCTCCTATAGGCCATCATACAGTCATAATTATAGTCTCGAACGACAAACCCATACAGACGCTGCAAAAAAACTTATAGCCTGGAGGGCAGCCTGTTCATAAGCATGGACAAAACCACACCAGGCTGAGCTCCAAAAAAAATCTCGTCGCGGAACCGGAGCAGAACTATCCCCTAGAAGCTCCAGTTCTACCCCAGCAAGAACGGACCCATCCTCCGTGACCTCACATAGATACAAAAGCACCGACAAAGAACACCGAGCCACCATGGCTTCCAAAATGGGTATAACAGTTGAAATAAGAGCACACATCCTGCTCACACACAATGAAATTATAAAAAAAACTGAAAAATAACACGACCCCCGGAGCATATCCGGAATGGCGAGATTATCAGTACATCAACAACCATGATAACATGCACAAACAAGTAAATACATCTGAACCCAAAGGTAGCTGACATCAAATGGAAAAGGAGAGCAAACCTTGTGGAGGAAATGAGGGATAGAAGGAGGAAAGGGGGAAACCGGAGAGAAAAGGCCCCCGGCCACCGCAATGGCAGGGGCAATTCTCACAGAGGCGTATGGGAACCCACCACACATCCATCGACACCCGGTCTGCCTATCGGGCCCAGGGGGTTCCAGAGCCCACTGTCATAGGCTGCAACGACCCCACAGGGGGCACCCGCCAGAATGCGCACCGCACACGCCGGTCACACGGGGTGTCACGCGTACCCATGCTGCACCGCACGCATGTCCATTGGCCCCGCCCACACGTAGGGAACAGTAGCAGGCCACCAGCAGTACAGCCTAGAAACAACGCGGCATGGCGCTGCCGTTCCACGCGACGAGCGAGACGAGACCGCTCGCCCACTCTCGATGCGCCAGGACGGCCGAATCATGAGGTCAGCAGGTCAAACAGGCAACGCGCACACGGGTAAAAGACACTAGGAAGCTGACGCGCGGGGCCATGCGTCAGCGAGGGCCACTCGCAGCCGTAGCACCAGCCACCAGCCGGGTGCACATGCGGCAGCCCACCCTATGCCCACCCTGCGCTGCACGGGCCCTCCGTGAAGCACGCCGCGGATCGCCCGCCAAGCCCATCCCGCACGCCGCACGAACGCCCGGTCAAACCATCCTATGAGGAGCCTGGCCAGGGCAGCAACAGACGAGCGGGGCCAGGAGTAGCGCGGGACCACATGTCATCGCAAGGAGAAAGGCCAAACCAGGTGCGCATGCGTCGACCAGCCTTCTCACAACACATGACTGGCACAGCGCATCCCCACGATGGACAACGCCAGCAGCGCCCTGAACGCGCGGTGCGCGAGGACTCGCTCGTTCTCACCCGGCAGCGATTGACCCAGGCAACAGATCGGCCACATGAGCCCACCAGCCATGGACTCGGAGAAAAAAATGACGCGGTGAAAACAAGAGTCAGCGAGACGCAGCGATCGGACGGCCAAAGGCAGGCAGCTGACCAGAAACGGTTCGATCAGAGGGCCAACAAGCAATGCGATCGGGGGAGCGTTCTCAGAGCGAGTTCCCCAGCTTCTGTTTTGTTTTAGATTGGAGACTGAGGGAACAGGAGGAGAAAGCGGACGGGCGCGGGGCTCACCACGGCGCAGTGGTTTTTCCCCTCACGTGGTGCGCTGCACCCCCACGCGCGGGCGCGGTGTGGTGGTTTTTTAGCCTCGCGTGGTGCCGTGCGCTCGGGGTATCGGTTGTGCCTAGCACTTCTTGAGGCTTTATATGTTAGATAAAGTGACAATATTATGACTAGATACATTATTACAGTTTCTGAGTTAGTCATCATGTTGTTCTGCACATCACCCTGCTTCTAAATCCTTTTATCTTCTTTTCTTTTGTTCACCTATATGTACATTATTAGATATGCCAATTGAGTTGAATCAAGGATTTTGCCTACTCGGCCATGGTGATGGCACTGTTTTCTTAAGTCGTACAGATACTAAGCTCTCAGGAAATGAGAGCCTCTGGTGGCATCGGGGCTGCGTAGGTGGTAAGTGGGGCCGGTTTTGGGTATGATGGGTTCTAAATGGGCTTGTTGAGGTGACTCCTGGTGTGCGTGAGGCCTGTTCTACCGTACGTCTCGCATGTTGTTTCTGTTCTGCCGTTCCCTCTGGCGATAGCATAGGTGGTGGCGGTGGCTGTGGGAGCTTGCCCTTTTCTTCGATTCACAAAGGAGGGTGGCGGTGTTCTTGCTGGCTGCGTGTGCTGTTCTCTCGAGGGTGTGAGCTGCTGCTGTTGGCGGTGTTCTTGTTCCTCGCATCGGCCTCTCTGATCTGCTGCGTGGCTGGAGGCGTGGAGGGCAGCGGCTGGTTGCGGGTTTCCTCTGCTTCTTCGGCTTTGTAAGACAATAAGTTTTGGGGAACCAGCACAACCCTCTAGGGGTGGCTTATCTCATTATATATAATGGTTGTGTTACAATATGTACCATATACGTACATAGGTACAGAAGCTATACATAGTCTAACACCCTCCCTCAATCTTAGCCACTTTCTAAAGAACTGAGAAGGGTAAGATTGCGCCTACAAGCCTCAAACTGTGGCAGCGGTAAAGGCTTAGTGAAGATGTCTGCAAGTTGATCCTTAGATGAGATAAACTTGATCTGGAGTTGCTTCTGTGATACACGTTCCCGTACAAAGTGATAGTCAACTTCAATGTGTTTCATTCGGGCATGAAATACTGGATTTGCAGAAAGGTATGTAGCACAGATGTTATCACACCAAAGAATAGGAGGTTGTGGTTGAGACAAACCCAACTCCTGAAGCAAAGACTGCACCCAAATAATCTATGCAGTAGCATTAGCCACAGCCTTGTACTCAGCTTCAGTACTGCTACGTGACACAGTAGCCTGTTTCCGAGCACTCCAGGTGATCAAATTAGAGCCAAAGAATACTGCATAACCCCCCGTGGATCGCCTGTCATCTGGGCTACCAGCCCAATCTGCATCAGAGAAGGCCGAAAGGACCCGAGAGGAAGTCGGCCGAATATGCATACCAAATGTCAGGGTGAACTGAACATAACGAAGAATGCGTTTAACAGCAGCCCAATGAGTATCTCTGGGAGCCTGAAGATACTGACAAACCCTGTTAACAGCATAAGAGATATCTGGTCTCGTGATCGTCAAGTACTGAAGTCCACCAACAATGCTCCTGTACTCTGTGGCATCCGCAGGAGACAAAAGCTCACCATCAACAGCTGTTATCTTGTCGGTAGACGACATGGGTGTGGTGGTCGGTTTGCACTTCAGCATGCCAGCTCTCTGTAACAACTCCAAGGAGTACTTCTTCTGCGTAAGGACAAGACCAGTAGCACGAGAAGTGACCTCAACTCCAAGAAAGTAGTGAAGCTTCCCAAGATCTTTGACCGCAAAATCAGCACCAAGAGAGCAGACAAGAGCATCAGCAGCATACTGAGAAGAGCTGACAAGGATAATATCATCGACATATACCAAAAGATACATAGTGACTTCTGGCTTCTGTAGAAGAAATAACGAAGTGTCAGCAGTAGACGGCACAAACCCATGAGCACGAAGGGCTGAGGCAAGGCGGGCATGCCAGGCACGAGGAGCTTGCTTCAAACCATATAGTGCTTTGGAAAGACGACAGATATAGTCAGGACGATCAGGATCAGAGAAACCAGGCGGCTGTTTCATATAAACCTCTTCCTCCAAAAATTCATGTAGAAAAGCATTCTGCACATCAAGTTGACGAAGTGACCAACCACGAGAAACAGCAATGGAGAGAAGAAGCCGAATAGTGGTAGGCTTGACGACAGGACTGAAGGTGTCCTCATAGTCAAGACCATGACACTGCCGAAAACCGTGAGCAACAAGTCGCGCTTTGTAACGCTCAATAGATCCATCCGAATGCTTCTTCACTTTGAATACCCATTTTGAGTCAATAACATTTACCCGTGGTGGTGGAGGAACGAGAGTCCATGTCTTGTTACGAAGAAGAGCATGAAACTCCTGCTCCATAGCCTCTCGCCAATGTGGAATGCGCAGGGCAGCCTGATATGAGCGAGGCTCAGAAGATGGATCCGCAACAGCAGCAGCCAAACAAGCAGCCAACCAAGCAACCGTACCATCCTTACGTTCCTTAGGTTTGAAAATGCCACTGCGACTGCGTGTATGTGGTCGGGACACAGGAACCACCGAGGACGACGGAGCAGCCTGCAACGGGCTGGAGGACGGCGACGTTGACGAGTCAGCCGGTGACGAGGAGCCAGTCACGGTAGCCTCGGACTCGGTTGGCGAAGAAGGCCGACCCACCGGCGAAACTGGCAGAGCAGACGAAGCAGCTGGCGACTCCGGCATCACAGACCGGGCTGATGGTGAGCTCGGCATAGTGGGCCGTGGCGCGGCCGGTGTCGCGGGCCGATCTGCTGATGAAGGCGACGTGAGGACCCGAGCCGCGGGCGAAGACAGCGTGACGGGCCGAGCCGCAGGCGAAGACGGCGTGACGGGCCGAGCCGCGGGCGACTCGGCGGCCGCTGGCGAAACGGACCGAGCAGTGGAGATGCTCGGCGCGACGGGCTCGTCGGGTGACCATGCATGGGCACGCGAATCGATGCCATGCAACATAGGGCGATCGACGTTCCCACCAGAAGACGACGATGATGATGGTGAATCCTCCAACAGCTCCAAACGAGATCCACGTCCGGTTCCTGCACCATGGTTAGGTAACAGCAAAGGAGAGTATGCAACATCATCAAATTGGTCAGAAGCAACAGAGGATGAATGCAGGGATGGTGGTTCGACAGTGGACACAGGAAGGTTGGCAAAGGGAAAAACATGCTCATCAAACACGACGTCCCGAGATATATAGACACGATTAGTGGGAACATGAAGACATTTGTAACCTTTATGAAGAGAGCTATAGCCAAGAAAACACACTTCTTAGAACGAAACTCAAGCTTGCGCTTGTTATATGGACGAAGATGCGGCCAGCAAGCACACCCAAATACCTTGAGAAAGGTATAATCAGGTTGTTCATTAAGGAGAACCTCAATGGGAGTCTTCATGTTTAAAACACGAGTAGGAGTACAGTTGATGAGAAAGCATGCAGTGGTGAAAGCATCACTCCAAAACCGAAACGGAACAGATGCATGGGCCAAAAGAGTAAGACCAGCTTCAACAATATGACGATGCTTACGTTCGACTGAACCATTCTGCTGATGTGTATGTGGACATGCTAAACGATGAGCTATCCCAAGCGACTGAAAGAAAGAGTTGAGGTTGCGATACTCGCCCCCCCAGTCTGACTGGACATGAACAATTTTGTGCTTGAGAAGACGTTCAACATGTTTTTGAAACTGAACAAAAATATCAAACACATCAGATTTGCGTTTAATAAGGTAAAGCCAGGTAAAGCGACTATAAGCATCAACGAAACTGATATAGTAATTATAACCACTGACAGAAGTCTGAGCAGGACCCCATACATCTGAAAACACAAGTTCTAAAGGATGTTTCACCTCACGACTGGACTCCGAAAAAGGAAGTTGATGACTCTTCCCCTACTGACAAGCATCACACACTGCTACATCTTTATGACTAGACAAACTAGGAAGCTCATGACGACGCAAAATATGACGGACAATAGGTGTGGCCGGGTGACCAAGACGAGCATGCCACTGTGACGGAGAGACCCGAACTCCACTGAAAACACGAGCGACACCAGGATGCTCCAGACGGTAGAGGCCCTGGCACAACCGCCCACTAAGAAGAATGTCCCTCGTGCCCCGATCCTTAATAAAAAGATCAAAAGGGTGAAATTCACAAAGCACATTATTATCACGTGTGAGTTTAGGAACTGAAAGAAGATTACGGGTCACAGATGGAACTCGAAGAACATTGCGAAGCTGAAGACTCCTATTGGCATGTCTAGTGAGAAGAGATGCTTGACCAATATGAGAGATGTGCATACCTGCTCCATTGGCGGTGTGGATCTTGTCGGAGCCATGATAGGGTTCATGAGTGTGAAGCTTCCCCATCTCGCTGGTTAGATGCTCTGTCGCCCCAGAGTCCATGTACCAGTGTGGATCGATGGAGTAGGACTGAGTGTGTCCCTGTTGCTTCTGCGGCGCGGGACGATCAGCCATGGCGACCTGACGGGCATTGTTGCGTGTATCTTTGCCGTCATTGCCAAGACCAAGGAAGCTTCGCTGGAAGCGCTTATGACACTTGGAGGCCCAGTGCCCATCGCGGCCACAAAGCTGACACACACGTGGACCGCCAGCCCCCGGTAAGGTCGCAGTAGGTGGGGGAGCCGAGGCGGGCGACGGTGGCAGCCCCAAGGGAGACCGGGGTGATGAAGAAGAGCGGCCACCCTTGGTGGCGGCGTTGGCCGAGAGGGAGCCAGTGCCCCTGGTGCGGCGAGTCTCGACCCGCTGCTCAGTGAGAAGGAGCCGAGAGAAAACCTCGTGTGCCAGCATGGCTGTCGAGTTGCCCCGCTCGTTGATGATCTCGACTAAGGCATCATACTCCTCATCAAGACCATTGACAATAAACGAGTTGAACTCGGAGTCGGTGAGGGGCTGTCCAATGGAGGCCAATGTGTCGGCGAGGCCCTTGACCTTGTTGTAGAACTCAGTGGCAGTGGAGTCAAGCTTCTGACACTCTCCAAGCTGACGACGGAGTGCAGAGACACGAGCCTGGGACTGCGCTGCAAAGGTGCGCTCAAGGATGGTCCAGGCCTCATGAGACGTCTTCGCGAAGACAACAAGGCCGGCAACTGCCGGCGAGAGCGACCCCTGGATGGAGGAGAGGTTCGCCTGGTCCTGCCCCATCCAGACGCGATGGGCCGGATTGTAGACCGGACCGTGCACGCTGTCTACCAGCGCGGGTGGGCAGGGAAGCGATCCGTCGACGTAGCCTAGCAGGTAGTGACTCCCCAAGAGCGGGAGAACCTGCGCACGCCAGAAGATGTAGTTGTCGGCGGAGAGCTTGATGGTGATGAGATGACCGAAGTGAAACGGCGGCGGCGAAGACAATCCCATCGAGGAGGCTGCCTGGGGTGCAAACACCATGGAGGCAGCCGGAGGCACCGAAGCCGATGCGGGAGGAGGCGGGACCGCAGCCAGGGCGGGCGCCGCAAAGCTTGCGGCCGGTGCGGACGCCGCAAGGCCCGCGGCCGGGGCCGACGCCGCCAACCCCGCCAGCGGGGCAGTGTGATCCGCTTGCGGCAGGAGCGGCGGGACGACGCCTGCGGAGTCCGCAGCGGACGGCGGCGCCGCGGTGTGGACCACGAGGTCACGCCCAAGCGAGGGCGCCGGCGGCGTGGAGAAGACGGAGCCGATGCTCCTTGTCCCGATCGGAGCCGGAACAGAGACGGCATCGAGCGGGAGGTTGAGCAGAGCCGCAAGAGAGGCCGGGAGGAAGCCCGCAGCAGTGGAACCGGTGGTGGCGGCGCTCGACATGGCGGCGGCGCGATCGGTGGCGCGGCGGCGGCGGTGAAGGCGGCAGCGGCTGCGGCGGCGGTGCGGGTATTAGGGTTTAGAAGCGGAAGCGATCGTAACCTAGCGTGATACCATGTAAGACAATAAGTTTTGGGGAACCAGCACAACCCTCTAGGGGTGGCTTATCTCATTATATATAATGGTTGTGTTACAATATGTATCATATACGTACATAGGTACAGAAGCTATACATAGTCTAACAGGCTTGCTGTGCTACGTTCAAGGTTTTGATTTCTTCCTTTTTTTTCTTTTAGTTTCTTTGTATGCTGATTCTCCTTCTCTCACGTTCCTTCCTTCCCTGTTCTCCTAGGTATGGGCGGCGGTGCTTGGGTCTGGCCCGGCTGAGCTCGAGGCGAGGACGGGGCTGTGTAGCGCAGGTTGGGAGCGGCTAGCTAGCGGTGGAACTCGGAAATGGGCGCATGTACGGTGAGGAAGGAAGTTGTCGAGACCACCCGTACAAAGCGACTCAGGTTAGTGGTAAAGCAGTTTGTGTATACAACTAGACATGAGGAGTTGATCCATTAGTGTGAGTTATGTGCGTTGTTTGCATGACATTGCTCTTGCAGATTTGGCTCCGACTCAAACTCATAAAGCTTGGGCTCAATTTTTTATGCATTCTAATATAAGATCCCGAACTCCTCTGGCAATGCCTGCACCTTGCAAAACATGTCTGCTGTTTTCTTTCATCTACATTTGTTCCAGTTTGCACAATTATCAGGTGAGTATTCACTTCCTATTTGCTGTGACTATTTCGTGCCTTGTAGGCTGGGAAACATATTATTATGTTCTGTATTGTGGAGTGGAGACATGTTTCTGTTGGACTGAGTCTTGCTCCAACTCTTGTTCCCTTAGAAAATGAAGTATGTAGACTTCAGGAGAACATTGATTTGCTTTGGTAAAATTCCCTACTTTTTTCAATTGTCGTTCAACATGGAAGCATTCTATGCTAGGACACTTTCCTTTTTCCATATTTGAGAACTTTAGAACTGCTTAGTCTAAAGATAGAAAATATACTGGTATATATACCATGGATTATGGATCTATTTGACAAATGATTAATTGAAATTTTGCAAAATATGCTCGATTACTAGCATGCTGTTATGGACATTTTTCTTCCATCGGTAGTTTGTGCTGACCACTAAAATTTGAAATCTGCATCTCCTACCCATCTCGCAATAATTATTTTACATTATCAAATAAAAAGATCTCCAACAGTACTACCTAAATTTGGCATACTTCTAATACTGGTAACCTGAACCACATATGCATGCAGCATAAGCATGAACAGATACGTTGTAGGTAGATACTCCTATCATATGGCGCTTCTTGTGGCGGTGTAATAGTGTTGACGCCGCGGAGGGGCTGTCGTAATGCCGTTGTGGGTTACGCTCCTTCATTTTGGGCATGATTTTTTAGCCTCATGCAGCGATTTCTTCTTCTCCCTTGGATTAGTCTACCTGTTTTTGTGCTTAATTGCGTGTGTTTCTCCTGTACGAGGCATTGGTGGATAATGGGTTCATGTGTTGTTCTTCCATGGTTGGTTGATTTTGTGTCGCCAGATTTTTGTGGATCCTTTTCCGCCATGGCGCTGGGGTGGACGCATGTTTGCGCCACTGGGCTCGACGACCCGTTAAATCGCCGTGGGAGTATGTATTTGTGGAGTGGTCTGTGTGTGGGCTCCGGGGAGGATGACCATGCCTGCCTATTTCTCTAGATTCGGGTGCTAGGTGTTCAGTTCAAGGGGCCATGGTGATTGTTGCCCAGTTTGTGCGTGTTTTGGGTAGATTCTGATGTCGAGGGGGACATGTTATTTTCTTGCTATCTTTTTATTTGTTTGTTTGCTTGGTTATGTTATTTTGTTGGCATGTCGTCTTGCTATTTCTTTTGCTGACGCAACATGGACGAGGTTGTTCCGGTTTATGGTCAGTGAAGTAGTGGTATGTTTTTGTGCTGGTCCAGAAGAAACCAAAATAGTCACTAATTTATCTTATTTTGAATTAAGTATTATGCCATCCAAGCTAATAAATCACCTTTAATTTTTGGCATGTGATGAGTACCATTACATCGTAAGGATATATTTTGGCATGCTACTATTTATCTACCCGACTAACTCGGCCTTCTCATGAAGTCATTATATGAAATTCGCAGGATGGACATCATGCAAGGAATGTTTTTTGGGCTTTCTAGATCCAAGATATTATTTTCATGGTAATTAGAACAAGAAAACAAGAAATATGGTTGATTGTTTTGTTGCAGCTAAGTTCCACATGTGGCTGATTGCTTGGATGTGGTGAGTTTGCGAACCAGAACAAGAAATATGAAAGGATGTAAACTTGATTCTAGATATATATACTTGCAATTTGTAAGTAAGATGACTCTGCACCTTAAGGTACTCCAAATAAAGTTTTTCATCACATGTCCTGGGTTGATGTTTTCGAAGGCGGAGATAGAGCCTAAAATACCATCTGTTCTAATTGTAAGGTATATAGCTCATAAGGAGAAATTAGTTTCTTGCTTTGAGTTGTGCAACTGTTGGCACATCTGAATTTTTTTTACTGAAATTCAAATGTTCTCCATTACTCTCTGACGTGGGAATTCTTGCAGTACAAATATTAATCGATTGTGTCATGAGGTAACAAAGTGTATTACTCTATGGTTGGTAAAACAAGATCATAGATTGATGTTTCAAAACCGTGAAAATTAGTTAGCTCCAGTGTATTAAAGAATTCTTCTGTTCTTGTGTTGTATAGTGTCGTTCGCTTGGTGCACAAAGAGTTTAATTTGGGTAATGGTATGGGCAAAGTACATGTTCAGAAACGGCCATCAAGTGCCTCGGCATGAGATCATTGAAGCACATACAATTGATGGAACAACTGATCGACCACACCAAAGACGTATTGAAGAGATAGACAAGGATGAAAGCAACCTTGTTTTATGTTGTAGTTTGTCAAGTATGTGTCTAGCTAAAGGAGGATTATGGTTTGTTGACCATGCCAATTATTTCGGTTTGATATCATCTGGCCATTCTCATTTTACGAGTTATGACCTATATTTCAAGGTCCATACTTATTTATGATATACTTATTCATGTCCACTTAAATTTCTTATGTATGGAAATACTAAAAATTTGAACGTCGAAGAGAAAAACGGCGCAGCGAAGCGCGCGGATCCCTCTAGTATATTTATATCTCTAAGCTCCCTAGGATTGGAGGCCTCACAATCAATTGAGGTCTCCAATTGAAGTTTGGTCACCCAATTTTGGCCGAGCCAACAATTTCTCAAAACTATCTCGTTCATTCTTTTATACGATACACTATACTCCCTAATTTTTAAAGTTGCGCAATTAATTGATGCTTCAGTTTAGAATTGAGTCACCCAATTTTGATCGGGTCAACAATTTCTCAAGGAGCTCTCTTATTTAATTATTTTAATTCTCTATGTTCCCTAATTTTAAAGCTCTTTCATTCGATTGAGGTATTCAATTTTGGATTTGGTTTATGATTTTAATCGTGCCAACAATTTTTCAAATCAATCAGCAGCAACCGGCCTATAAAAACATATCAACCCCTCGCGGACTTCCATCACCCAGAAAAAAGTGCCGCCATGTGATGCTATAGCATGAATATAGTACATGCAACCACCGATACAAAAATTTCCCCACATAAATATGGGTTAATTAGCGGATAACGCAGAATCACACCGTGAAAGGCCACCAAATAACCTCATTATAAATAAACATACAACACACTTCATCATCTCCAACACCGGCCAAACTAAATATTCCATCATTGTCAAAATATAAGGGCTATTAGTTTTTTGATAAGTCAAAATTTTCTTTAATTTTGACCAAGTTTAGAGCCAAAATATCGACATCCACAATATTAAACAAAAATATATGAAAGTTCATTTCATGATGAATCTAATAACACCGATTTGATATTATGAATTTTGGTATATTTATCTACAAATTCGATGAAACTTAAACAAGTTTGACTTTTCAAAAATAATAATACACCATATATTTTGAAATAGAGTGAGTAAAGAAATTCAAGAATCCCAACAACATCAATGGCGCAACAAAACGCACCCAACCCTTCTAGTTGAATAACTAGTTCTCATTTAGATTCCCATCTATGTTCATTTGTTCCACCAGAGGTCCAGAAGATATAGCCCAAACATTTTGCGACATTGTGCACTCGAGTAGCGTGTGCTGTCGTGAGTCAGTCGTGTCACAAAGTGGGCACACTGGTGAAGCTGCCATGTTACCATGACACAAGAGCTCACATGTAGGGATGGACTCCCTCGCCAGGCGCCAAACAAAAATGGGGATTTTATTTGGAACTTAAGTGCGCCATAAGGATGATCATCCATTGCTATCTGCGTCGGTGTTCGATGTACCGCCATTCTCATACAACACATATATTTGATGGAACATAACAAAGCGTATATATTTGATTGACAAGTACTCCAATCATTAGACATTTTACATAAGGTGTCATCAATTATCAACCAAAAATTAGAAAGTGCTCTTATTCGCATGTATGAATCTACACAGGAGTGCCTCCTAAACTAATAAATCCTTTAGTTGTTGTTGCTGTTTTTTTTGCTTACATAAGGATGAACCAGTGCCAGTTGCTGCCTTTTGCTTGTCTTTGGCTTCTCAGAAAATCAGTACCAAATGAATTCCAAATGCTATGAAACTTTTGATGATTTTTTCTGGACCAGAAGGGACCCTAGAAGCTTCGAAAGAAGACCTGAAGAGTCACGAGGGAGCGACAAGCCTGCCAGGCGTACCCCGGGGGGCGCCCCCAAGCTTGTGGGCCTTCGTGGCACCTCTTGACCTAATTCCACTTCTATGAATTTTCAAATATTTCCAATACATCGGAGAGCCACCCAAAAATATTTTTTCCTCCGCCGCAAGTTTCTGTTCTTCGGAGATCCCATCTGGAGACCTTTTCTGGTACTCTGCCGGAGGAGAAAACGATCACATAAGGCCTCTACACCAACCTTGCTGCCCTTCCAATAATGCGTGAGTAGTTTACCACAGACCTATGGGTCTATAGCTAGTAGCTAGATGGCTCTTCTCTCTCTCTTTAATCTTCAATGCAATGTTCTCGATGTTCTTGGTCATGTTGGTTTCTATAGAAGGTTTATTAAAGACTTCTCTAAAATTTCTAGGCCTCTTACTAATATTTTGCAAAATGATGTTCCATTTGTGTTTTTATGATGCTTGCGTAGAAGCCTTTGAAATACTTAAAAAATCCTTAATCTCTGCACCTATTATTCAACCATCTGATTGGAACTTGCCTTTTGAAATTATGTGTGATGCTAGTGACTATGTTGTTGGTGTTGTTCCAGGACAAAGAGTTGATAAGAAATTTAATTTCATCCATTATGCTAGTAAAAATATAAATAGTGCTCAAAGAAATTATGCTACTAATGAGGAAGAAATTTTAGCAGTCGTGTTTGCATGTGATAAATTCAGATCTTATATCGTTGATTCTAAAGTCATTTTTCACACCGATCATGTTGCTATTAAATATCTTATGAAAAAGAAAGATGCTAAACCTAGGTGGGTTCTTGTGCTGCAAGAATTTGACTTGCACACTATTGATAGAAAGGGAGCGGAGAATCCCGTAGCTGATAATTTGTCTAGAATGGAAAATGTTCTTGATGACCCATTCCTATTGATGATAGTTTTTTTCATGAACAATTAGTTGTTATAAATGCTTCTCGTAATACTCCTTGGTATGCAGACTATGCTAATTACATTGTTGCTAAATATATACCATCTAGTTTCACATACCAACAGTAGAAAAAATTCTTCTTTGATTTAAGACATTACTTTTGGGATGACCCAAATTTATATAAAGAAGGGGTAGATGTTATTTTTAGACGTTGCGTACATGAGCATGAACATGAACAAATCATATGGAAGTGTCACTCCGAGGCATATGAAGGACACCATGCTGGAGACAGAACTGCACATAAGGTATTACAATCTGGTTTTATTGGCTTAATCTCTTCAAGGCTGCACGTAAGTTTGTCTTATCATGTGATGAATGTCAACGAATTGGTAATATTAGTAGACGTCAGGAGATGCCAGTGAATTATTAACTTGTCATTGGGCCATTTGATGTTTGGGGATTCGATTATATGGGACATTTTCCTTCCTCTAATGGGTATAAACATATTCTAGTTACTGTTGATTATGTTACTAAGTGGGCAGAAACTATTCCAACTAGTAGTGTTGATCATAGCACTTCTATTAAAAATGCTTAAAGAAGTTATTTTCCTGAGGTTTGGAGTCCCTAGATATTTAATGACTAATGGTGGTTAACTTTTTATTCACCGCAAAAAAGACACATCTGTGACATTATGCCCGAACAAAAAGTTTTTTCGTCATGCTTTTGACACTTCTATGACGATAATTGTGACAAAAACACGTATCATCGTAGATGTGGCGGGCTCCTACTTCTATGACAGAAAATCATGACAGAAAATGGGCTTTTCATCGTGGGCTGGCCGGAGACGCACCTGCATGACATTCTTTGGGTCATCCATGACGTAAAAATTCGTGGTAGAAGTGAGGGCAAGGAATATACTGGGGAGTTCCAGGTTACGGTGGGTGGTCGGGGCCGAGCGATGCAGTGTGTTTTGCGTGTTTCTCTCGTACGCGCATGTGTGCGAGGCACTCACTAACTGAACCCTTGCGAGGCGTTCGCTTACTGAACCCGAGCGATTGCACTAGCTAGCTACTACTAAACACGATCAAGGGATCAATCCCACTATGTATTGAAGTTGATCGATCCATCCCTTCATTGCTATTTGAACCCGAGCAATTCCTTCGCTGCTATCTGAAGTCGGTCGATTCCTTCGCTGCTAACTGAATCCGATAGATCCTTCTCGCTGCTCACTGAAGTCGATCGAGCTCGCGTGCAAGATGTAGCCAGCCGGTGCGTTGGGTTGCCTTTGGATGAACAGTGCCCATTGCTGCCGCACACGTGATACGTAGAAACGAGTCGAGACGTGTGGTGAGTCCAGCCGGTTGGTTGGCTGTGGATTAACAGTTCCCATTGCTGCCGCCCACTCAGACGTATGTGTACGCCCCACCCCAGCCAGTGGGGGTTGGATGAACAGGACCCGTGGTAGTAGGCGGTTGCAGCTGAATGAACATGACCCCAAAGAGGCCGCCACACCCCAGCCGTTGGGGGTGGATGAAAAGGACCTCGTGGAGGCTCTATGAATAGTAGTCGATGGAGCCTGCTGGAGGACGACAGTGGATGAATAGTAGCCCATGGAGTCCTGTTTTCTGGTACGCCATGCCCCTCCCAATGAATAAGACCCCGTTTCGACTGTAGGCTCTCCAACAGAAGTCCGTTTCCTCCGTTTTATGGTACACCACACCCCTCTCGATCAACATGACCCTGTTTCGACCGTAGGCGCTCCAACAGAAGTATGTTTCCTCTGTTTTGCGGTACGCCAGACCCCTCCTGATGAACACGGTCCCATGTTAACCATTGGCGGTCGAACAGAAGGTCGTTTGCTCTATTCTAGCGTACACCAGGCCCCGATTCTACTGTTCCGTCCAAGTCGGTTGGCTCCCGATGAACATGACACATTTTGTTGCCTCCCGATGAACACAATGCTATTTCTCCATTTTGACCCAGTCGGTTGGCTGCCGATGAATATGACACTGTTGCTGCAACGTTGCCTCTCCATGTACACGAGCCCTGGCTGTACGTATGTGCGAGTAGGTGTTCGAGACCCCACCCGTATGTATGTATGTGGCCATATTTTTTGGCATGTGGCTCTACGTACGTGCACATGTTTAGAAGGGAATGCGTGAACTGCTATGTTCGAGGCTCTACTACTACATGTGCCATTGCTTGCTCGGCCACGGTTCATCATTGCAGAGAGACCGGTCGACCAGTATGTACATACACGTTCGTGACCAGACAGACAACGCTACGTACGCTTCGACCGGGTGGGTCCCAGCTGTCAGGGAGGATAAGGACGCACTTCCTTACATGCGAAGATATAGCTAGTGGGTCCCAGCTGTCACGGGAGGGATCATTTTTATTTTGCAAGTAATAAGGAGGCACTTCCTTGCGTTCGAAGATGCAGCTGGTGGGTCCAGCTGTCAGCCTCACCGACTAAAGTCATCTTCTCATGACTGTCGTTCGTCGACCTCGTTGACCAAGCCGCGCCAAGAGCATCAAGGCGGTGGACGACGACGAGGCCTGGGAAGGGAATGACGCGGAGCCAGCGAAGACAAGGCAGGTGGATGCCCATGCAAAGGGGAGTACGAGGGTTCACTGGTTCGGCTGCGGTGTAAGGCTGTCATCGCTGGAGAATAACAAGGAGTGTGGGTGAGTAGAGGGAAGGTCTGGCCGGTGGTAGTATGGTCGGGCAGTGAGGCCTGCGCGCAGCACAGCTGACCACGGGAGGCTGGAGCAGGCGGTACGGCGGGCGCTAGTTTGGGCGGCTGGGGCAAGAAGAGCAAAGGTTGAAGACGCAGCATAACCATTGGATTAACATCCAACGGTCATTGCAGCTAGAATCATTTATTGACTAAGTTGACAAAGCCCTGTGTATGCGTCAACTTAGTAGGACCACAAGTCAGCCTTCAAATCTGGTGGGTCCCAGCTAGCAGGGGGAATCTTTTTTTTGCGCGTAATAAGGTGGCACTTCCTTGCATGTGAAGATGTTTTTTGGTCATTTTAATTTCTTCTTTTTCGAGTTAGAATTAAAATAAAATAATTTAGCATCTTTGGTATAATCTATATTTTCACGAAATGGATCATAATAAAGCTGGTGGATCCCAGCTGTCGGGAGAGGAAACTTTTTTCCCGCATAATGAAGGAAGCACTTCCTTGCGTGCAAAGATGTAGCTGGTGGGTCAAACATGTTGGGGGAGAAATCATTTGTTTTTGCATAATAAGGAGGCACTTTCTACGTGCGGCCATGGCCATGTGGGTCTGTACTATCAGCCACTCCACGTACATGCCTCTTCCAATGGCTGTCATTTGTCGATAAAGTTGACCACGCCATGCCTTCCATTGTGAAAAAGTGCACTTGTTTTGTTTGCCCTCGAGCCCCAATCAGTTCAAAAATCCATTGTGAAATGTAATTTTTACTCTTCTTTAATTCCTGCAGGTGCTTCCCTATGCATGATGATTCTGATTGCTTAGCACATTGTCAATGGTGGCTTGGGATTGTTGTAATGCTTATCAATCTACTGTGGAAATTCCGAGAAAGTAATAGTAGCAAGTCCAAGCTATCTTTAAGTGGTGGTACATAGTGTAGTGGTAACAGATGCAATGATAATTCATCTAAAATATGGCAAGAAGTAATTGATACGTCTCCAACGTATCTACAATTTTTTATCGTTCCATGCTGTTATATTATCATTCTTGGATGTTTTACAATCATTTTATAACAACTTTATATATCATTTTTTGGGACTAACCTATTGACATAGTGCTCAGTGTCAGTTGTTGTTTTTACTTCATGGAATATTCCTATCAAAGGGAGTCCAAATGCAGCGGAACTTTTTGGAGATTTTTTTGGACCAGAAGACACTTGGGAGCCAAGGAAGCACCAGGGGAGGCCCGTGGGCCCACAAGACACCAGGGTGCGCCAGAGGCCCCTAGCGCGCCTTGATGGGTTGTGGGGCCGATGGGGGTCTCCTCCACCACCTCTCAGCTCTATGATACGTCTCCAACGTATCTATAATTTTTGATTGCATGCTATATTATCTACTGTTTTGAATGTTTATGGGCTTTATTATACACTTTTATATCATTTTTGGGACTAACCTATTAACCCAGAGCCTAGTGCCAGTTTCTGTTTTTACCCTGTTTTATGGTTTCAAAGAAAAGGAAAATCAAACGGAGTCCAATTGACCTGAAACTTCATGAAACTCACTTTTGGAAGGAAAGAAGCCCAGAAGACTTGGAGTGCACGTCGGGGGACCTACGAGGAGGCCACGAGGCAGGGGGCGCGCCCTCCACCCTCGTGGGCCCCTCGTGGCCCCCCTGACGTATTTCTTCCGCCTATATATCTCCATATACCCTAAAAACATCCGGGGACACAATAGATCGGGAGTTCCGCCGCCAGAAGCCTCCGTAGCCACCGAAAGCCAATCTAGACCCATTCCGGCACCGTGCCGGAGGGGGCAATCCCTCTCCGGTGGACATCTTCATCATCCCGGTGCTCTCCATGACGAGGAGGGAGTAGTTCTCCCTCGGGGCTGAGGGTATGTACCAGTAGCTATGTGTTTGATCTCTCTCTCTCTCTCTCTCTCGTGTTCTTGAGGTGATACGATCTTGATGTATCGCAAGCTTTGCTATTATATTTGGATCCTATGATGTTTCTTCCCCCCTCTACTCTCTTGTAATGGATTGAGTTTCCCCTTTGAAGTTATCTTATCGGATTGAGTCTTTAAAGATTTGAGAACACTTGATGTATATCTTGCCGTGCGTATCTGTGGGGACAATGGGATACCACGTGATTCACTTGATGTATGTTTTGGTGACCAACTTGCGGGTTCCGCCCATGAACCTATGCATAGGGGTTGGCACACGTTTTCGTCATGATTCTCCGATAGAAACTTTGGGGCACTCTTTGAGGTCCTATGTGTTGGTTGAATAGATGAATCTGAGATTGTGTGATGCATATCGTATAATCATACCCACGGATACTTGAGGTGACATTGGAGTATCTAGGTGACATTAGGGTTTTGGTTGATTTGTGTCTTAAGGTGTTATTCTAGTACGAACTCTAGGGTTGTTTGTGACACTTATAGGAATAGCCCAACCATAATCTCTTCGTTTTTTCTCCGCTATTAGTGACTTTGGAGTGACTCTTTGTTGCATGTTGAGGGATAGTTATGTGATCCAATTATGTTAGTATTGTTGAGGGAACTTGCACTAGCGAAAGTATGAACCCTAGGCCTTGTTTCCTATCTTTGCAATACCGTTTACGCTCACTTTTATCATTAGTTACCTTGCTGTTTTTATAATTTCAGATTACAAACACATTTATCTACTATCCATATTGCACTTGTATCACCATCTCTTCGCCGAACTAGTGCACCTATACAATTTACCATTGTATTGGGTGTGTTGGGGACACAAGAGACTCTTTGTTATTTTGTTGCAGGGTTTCTTGAGAGAGACCATCTTCATCCTACGCCTCCTACGGATTGATAAACCTTAGGTCATCCACTTGAGGGAAATTTGCTACTGTCCTACAAACCTCTGCACTTGGAGGCCCAACAACGTCTACAAGAAGAAGGTTGTGTAGTGGACATCAAGCTCTTTTCTGGCGCCGTTTCCTGGGAGGTGAGTGCTTGAAGGTATATCTTTAGATCTTGCAATCGAGTCTTTTAGTTTCTTGTTTTAGCACTAGTTAGTTTATAAAAGAAAACTACAAAAAATGGAATTAAGTTTTTCTCATACGCTTCATCTTTTTAATATCTTTCGTGAGTATGATGGAAAGGAAAATTGTGCCAAAGTGCTATAAGAAGAATGCATTAGAATGTTTGGCACTAAATATTTGAATGATGAGAATGATTGCAATGTTGTTAGTATGAATTCCTTGAATATCTATGATGCTAATGATATGCAAAGCCACAAGCTTGGGGAAGCTATGTTTGATGAAGATGATATTTTTTGTCCCCCAAGTTTTGATGAACAAATTTATTATGATGAAAGCATGCCTCCTATCTATGATGATTATTGTGATGAGAAGTATGCTTTAAAGAATAGTGATAACCATGAAACTTGTCATCTTGATCTTATTTTTCAATCACATGATAGTTATTTTGTTGAGTTTGCTCCCACTATTATTCATGAGAAGAAATTTGCTTATGTGGAGAGTAGTAAATTTTCTATGCTTGTAGATCATGAAAATAATGCTTTAGGTGCTGGTTATATTGTTGAATTCATTCATGATGCTACTGAAATTTATTATGTGGGAGGAATATATGCTTGTAGGAATTGCAATAATATCAAGATTCCTCTCTATGTGCTTAAAATTTTGAAGTTATGCTTGTTTTACCTTCCTATGCAAGTTGATTCTTGTTACCACAAGTTGTTTGATCACAAAATCCCTATGCATAGGAAGTATGTTAGACTTAAATGTGTTAGTCATATTCTTCATGATGCTCTCTTTATGTTACAATTCTTATCTTTTATGTGAGCATCGTTGAAATCATCATGCCTAGCTAGAGGCGTTAAACGATAGCGCTTGTTGGGAGGCAACCCAATTTTATTTTTGTTCCTTGCTTTTTGTTCCTGTTTAGTAATAAATAATTCATCTAGCCTCTGTTTAGATGTGGTTTTATGTGTTTAATTAGTGTTTGTGCCAAGTAGAACCGTTGGGAAGACTTGGGGAAAGTCTTGTTGATCTTGCTGTAAAAAACAGAAACTTTAACGCTCACGAGATTTGCTGCCATTTTTATTTGGAGAGTGCTATTTAGTTAATTCTTTTTGCAGATGATTAATAGAAAAATTACTCATGTACAGAAATTTATTTGAGAATTTTATGAGTTCCATAAGTATAAGTTTGATCCAGATTACTACAGACTGTTCTGTTTTTGACAGATTCTGTTTTTCATGTGTTGTTTACTTATTTTGATGAATCTATGGCTAGTAAAAGAGTTTATAAACCATAGAGAAGTTGGAATAAAGTAGGTTTAACACCAATATAAATAAAGAATGAGTTCATTACAGTACCTTGAAGTAGTGTTTTGTTTTCTTTCGCTAACGGAGCTTACGAGTTTTCTGTTAAGTTTTGTGTTGTGAAGTTTTCAAGTTTTGGGTAAGAATTCGATGGACTATGGAATAAGGAGTGGAAAGAGCCTAAGATTGGGGATGTCCAAGGCACCCCAAGGTAATATTCAAGGATAGCCAAGAGCCTAAGCTTGGGGATGCCCCGGAAGGCATCCCCTCTTTCGTCTTCGTTCATCGGTAACTTTATTTGGAGTTATATTTTTATTCGCCACATGATATGTGTTTTGCTTGGAGCGTCATTTTATTTACTTTAGGATTTTATTGCTGTTATTTATAACAATATTTTGCATCTTTTATTTCAATAAAAGTGGCATTGATAGTCTTTACTATGCCTATTTTAGAAGTCCACATGTTGCTGTTTGAAAATAGAAAGTTTACCGCTGTTGCAATAATTCCCTAGAAAAGTCAGAATGTGATAAAATATTGAAACCTTTTGCATATTAATCTATGATAAATTTACTACAGTGGGAATTTTCTTTCATAATTTTTGGATCTAGGGAAGTATGGATGTTGCTGCATTCTTTATAGACTGTCCTGTTTAGGCAGATTGCTGTTATGTTTGCATTGTTTGCATATGTCTTTAATGATTGTATTTGAGGATAGGACTATTAAATATGCAGAGGAATTTAGTATGCAATGTTGAATAATAATTTTAGTGATTTGCTACAGTAGAGTATGATAAGGTTTTGGCAATGGTTTATAATAACTTATCTCACGAGTCCTTGTTGAGTTTTGTGTGGATGAAGCTTTTGAGATTTAGGGAGACCTTGATATGAGAGGAATTAAGGAGAAACAAAAGCTCAAGCTTGGGGATGCCCAAGGCGCCCCAAGAAATTTTTTCAAGAAGTCTCAAGCATCTAAGCTTGGGGATGTCCCGGTTGGCATCCCACCTTTCTTCTTCAACAACTATCGGTTAGTATCGGTTGATCCTAAGTTTTTGCTTCTTCACATGATGTTTGCTATTCTTAGAATGTAATTTTCTTTTGCTTTGCTTTCTGTTTGAATAAAATACCAAGATATGAAATTATTAAATGTTAGAGAGTCTTCACATAGTTGCATAATTATTCGACTACTCATTGATCTTCACTTAAATCTTTCGGAGTAGTTTGTCGATGCTCTAGTGCTTCACTTATATCTTTTAGAGCACAGTGGCAGTTTTATTTTGAATAAATAGATGAACTCTCATGCTTCACTTAGATTATTTTGAGAGTCTTAATAGCATGGTAATTTTCTTAAATAATCCTAATATTCTAGGCATCCAAGAATAATAAAACTTTCATATAGTGTATTGAATACTAAGAGAAGTTTGATGCTTGATGATTGCTTTTAGATATGGAGGTAATAATATCAAAGTCGTGCTAGTTGAGTAGTTGTGAAATTGAGAAATACTTGTGTTGAAGTTTGCAAGTCCCGTAGCATGCACGTATGGTAAAAGTTATGTAACATATTTGAAACATGGGGTGTTCTTTGATTGTCTTCCTTATGAGTGGCATTCGGGGACGAGCAATGGTCTTTCCTACCAATCTATCCCCTAGGAGCATGTGCGTAGTGCTGAGGTTTTTGATGACTTGTAGATTTTTGCAATAAGTATGTGAGTTCTTTATGACTAATGTTGAGTCCATGGATTATACGCACTCTCACCCTTCCATCCTTGCTAGCCTCTTCGGTACCGTGCATTGCCCTTTCTCACATTGAGAGTTGGCGCAAACTTCGCCAATGCATCCAAACCCCGTGATATGATACGCTCTATCACACATAAACCTCCTTATATCTTCCTTAAAACAGCCACCATACCTACCTATTATGGCATTTCCATAGCCATTCCGAGATATATTTCCATGCAACTTTCCACCATTCATTTTATCATGACACATTCATCATTGTCATATTGCTTAGCATGATCATGTAGTTGACATAGTATTTGTGGCAAAGCCACCATTCATAATTCTTTCATACATGTCACTCATGAGTCATTGCACATCCCGGTACACCGCCAGAGGCATTCATATAGAGTCATATCTTGTTCTAAGTATCGAGTTGTAATCATTGAGTTGTAAATAAATAGAAGTGTGATGATCATCATTATTAGAGCATTGTCCCAAGTGAGGAATAAAAAAAAGAGAAAGGCCATAAGAAAAGGGAGAAGGCCCCCCAAAAAAGAGAAAGGCCATAAAAAAAGAGAAGGCCCAAAAAAATGAGAGAAAAAGAGAGAAGGGACAATGCTACTATCCTTTTACCACACTTGTGCTTCAAAGTAGCACCATGATCTTCATAGTAGAGAGTCTCTTGTTTTGTCACTTTCATATACTAGTGGGAATTTTTTCATTATAGAACTTGGCTTGTATATTCCAACAATGGGCCTCCTCAAGTGCCCTAGGTCTTCATGAGCAAGCAAGTTGGATGCACACCCACTAGTTTCTTTTGTTGAGCTTTCATACATTTATAGCTCTAGTGCATCTGTTGCATGACAATCCCTACTCCTTGCATTAACATCAATCGGTGGGAATCTCCATAGCCCATTGATTAGCCTCGTTGATGTGAGACTTTCTTCTTTTTTGTCTTCTCCACATAACCCCCTTCATTCTATTCTATTCCACCCATAGTGCTATGTCCATGGCTCGCGCTCATATATTGCGTGAAAGTTTATAGGTTTGAGATTACTAAAGTATGAAACAATTGCTTGGCTTGTCATCGGGGTTGTGCATGATGAGAGCATTCTTGTGTGACGAAAATGAAACATGACTAAACTATATGATTTTGTAGGGATGAACTTTCTTTGGCCATGTTATTTTGAGAAGACATAATTGCTTATTTAGTATGCTTGAAGTATTATCATTTTTATGCCAATATGAACTTTTGTCTTGAATCTTTCGGATCTGAATATTCATACCACAATTAATAAGAATTACATTGAAATTATGCCAACTAGCATTCCACATCAAAAATTCTTTCTTTTATCATTTACCTACTCGAGGACGAGCAGGAATTAAGCTTGGGGATGCTGATACGTCTCCACCATATCTATAATTTTTGATTGCATGCTATATTATCTACTGTTTTGAATGTTTATGGGCTTTATTATACACTTTTACGTCATTTTTGGGACTAACCTATTAACCCAGAGCCCAGTGCCAGTTTATGTTTTTACCCTGTTTTAGGGTTTCGAAGAAAAGGAAAATCAAACGGAGTCCAATTGACCTGAAACTTCACGGAACTCATTTTTGGAAGGAAAGAAGCCCAGAAGACTTGGAGTGCACGTCGGGGGACCTACGAGGAGGCCACGAGGCAGGGGGGCGCGCCCTCCACCCTCGTGGGCCCCTCGTGGCCCCCCTGACGTATTTCTTCCGCCTATATATATCTCCATATACCCTAAAAACATCCGGGGACACAATAGATCGGGAGTTCCGCCGCCAGAAGCCTCCGTAGCCACCGAAATCCAATCTAGACCCGTTCCGGCACCCTGCCGGAGGGGGCAATCCCTCTCCGGTGGACATCTTCATCATCCCGGTGCTCTCCATGACGAGGAGGGAGTAGTTCTCCCTCGGGGCTGAGGGTATGTACCAGTAGCTATGTGTTTGATCTCTCTCTCTCTCTCTCTCTCTCTCGTGTTCTTGAGGTGATACGATCTTGATGTATCGCGAGCTTTGCTATTATATTTGGATCATATGATGTTTCTTCCCCCCCTCTACTCTCTTGTAATGGATTGAGTTTCCCCTTTGAAGTTATCTTATCGGATTGAGTCTTTAAAGATTTGAGAACACTTGATGTATGTCTTGCCGTGCGTATCTGTGGTGACAATGGGATACCACGTGATTCACTTGATGTATGTTTTGGTGACCAACTTGCGGGTTCCGCCCATGAACCTATGCATAGGGGTTGGCACACGTTTTCGTCGTGATTCTCCGGTAGAAACTTTGGGGCACTCTTTGAGGTCCTATGTGTTGGTTGAATAGATGAATCTGAGATTGTGTGATGCATATCGTATAATCATACCCACAGATACTTGAGGTGACATTGGAGTATCTAGGTGACATTAGGGTTTTGGTTGATTTGTGTCTTAAGGTGTTATTCTAGTACGAACTCTAGGGCTGTTTGTGACACTTATAGGAATAGCCCAACAGATTGATTGGAAAGAATAACTTTGAGGTGATTTCATACCCTACCATAATCTCTTCGTTTGTTCTCCGCTATTAGTGACTTTGGAGTGACTCTTTGTTGCATGTTGAGGGATAGTTATGTGATCCAATTATGTTAGTATTGTTGAGGGAACTTGCACTAGCGAAAGTATGAACCCTAGGCCTTGTTTCCTATCATTGCAATACCATTTACGCTCACTTTTATCATTAGTTACCTTGCTGTTTTTATAATTTCAGATTACAAATACCTTTATCTACTATCCATATTGAACTCCTGAAAACCCTAGATCCACTCCATCCGCCGCCGCCGGACGAATTTCCGCAGGTCGGACGTGTCCGGTCCGCCCGCCGATGCCACGTGTCATCGCCCGGTTCGCCCGCCGCCCGCGCCCCACATCGCCGCACCGGCCCGCCGGGGCCCAGGCGCCCCCCCGGCCCGAAGCCGCCGCCGCCGAGGCCCGCACCTCGCTCGGGTCACGCACCGTCTTCGGGTAGCGCCAGCCGCCAGCAGCCTCTCCGCCGCACCACCGCCTCCATCGTCGCCGACGTGCTTCACGCGCCGCCCCGTCCTCCGGCGCCGGTCACCGATCTCGCCCGCGCCGCCTCTTCCTCCCTCGCCGGAGCCCCCGCCGCCACTCCGGCTCCCCGCCGGCCGGATCCGGCGAGATCCGGCCCAGGAACCTCTACTCCGGCGACCCCGTGCAAGAACTCCGGCGAGCTGCTTCGAAAACCGTGCCGGCGATCCAGATCTGGAAACCCTAGGGGTTGACCTCCTTTTTTCCCCTAACTCTACAGATTATTTAGCTATGTTCATCGTGCCGTAACTTTGCACCCATAGTTCCGTTTTGGGCATTTAGCATATCAAAATGTTCGCCTCAGAGAGTACATCTTTTCATCTCATTGCATCATTTTCATTTGAGCTCATCTTGATGCCCGAAATGCTGTTGGAAGAGTGCTATTTGAGTTAATTGTCAGATCTGCTGCTCCAAATAGCTATTTGTCATTTTTGCCATGATTAATGTGTGCATGATATGCCCCTGAGCTCTACATATGTTTTGTTATATGCTTTGTAATCTATCCAGAGGTGCCATCCATGTATTTTTGTGATGTGTTTGGTGACTAGCACAAGCTTGCAAAGTGGAGCATCCGTTAATGCTGATTTCAGGGACTTGGCAATTCCACTAAGTCCTTGGTTTGTTTATATCATTATGCCATATGTTCATGTTGTTTCCTAGTGATCCGTGCCTCTTTTGAGGATGATCAGTAAGGATGATTTGTTAATCTTGTAGTGCTATATCCATCCATTTCTTGTTTTGCAATTATGGAGCACCCTAGCTTGAGTCAATCGAGCTCTACTTTTGCTATTTCGTGAATCTGGGAAGATTGTCTACTTGTTAGCGATTTTGCCGAGGATGTTGTAGTTGATCCGTGCATGCTATGTTGTTATTCTTGCCATGTCTAGCTTGTATAATGTGTATTCTTGATGGGTGTATGCTTAGATTGTCATGACATGCTTGTAGTGAGTGCATCGAGCTCGTAAACATGCCTACTTGATATCTGATTTGCATGTTCCAGTTTTCACTAAGTCTGTAATCTGATTATGTTTTTGCCATGTTCACATGCTTGCAATTGTATTTTCTGATCCCTTTTGGCTCAAGGTCACTAAGGGACTTTTGTTAAGCTCTTTGAGTAGCTCCATTCCATGCCTTGCTTTGCAATGTTAAGTTCCTGTAGCATATAGTTTTCATGCTTCAAAGTGTGCTACCTGATCTGAAATTCCAGACAAGTGTTAATTTCACTAAGTCTGAAATCTGTTTTCCAATTGCACTTTTGCCATGCTTGTTTGAACCTGTTAATGGATGAATTGGACGTAGCTCAGTGTTCATCTTTTGTTAAGCATCATGTATGGATCCCTGCCATGTATTTTTTTGCCATGTTTGGGTGGTGTAGCATGTTTAACTTGTTGCATTTAGATGGCTACTTGCTGTTGATCGCAGACCGGTGTCATATTTGAATTGCTTGCCATTTCCAAACTGTGCATCCGATTCCGGCGTTCTTTATATCGATTTCAACCGAAATCACCTCACCTTTCCAATGGCACACTTGGGTTTCCAAGTTGAGGCCAGGTTCTTTCATCCTTGGTCAAATCTTGCATATGCATCACATATCGCATCCTGCATAGCATACCATCTTTGCATCATGTTGTTTGAGCTTTGCACATGGTTGATTGTGTCCTTTTGCTTGTTTGTCTTGTTTGGGTAGAGCCGGGAGACAAGTTCGCTAACGAGGAGCCCGTTGAGTTTGCTTTCGAGGATCCAGTTAACTCTGACAACTTTGCAGGCAAGATGATCATACCCTCGAAATCACTTCTATCTTTGCTTTGCTAGATGCTCGCTCTTTTGCTATGCCTATGCTACGATGCCTACCACTTGCTTATCATGCCTCCCAAATTGGCATGTCAAACCTCTAACCCGCCATGTCCTAGCAAACCGTTGATTGGCTATGTTACCGCTTTGCTCAGCCCCTCTTATAGCGTTGCTAGTTACAGGTGAAGATTGGAGATCGTTCCTTGTTGGAACATTATTTCCTTGTTGGGATATCATTATATTACCTTGTTATCTTAATGCATCTATATACTTGGTAAAGGGTGGAAGGCTCGGCCTCTCGCCTAGTGTTTTGTTCCACTCTTGCCGCCCTAGTTTCCGTCATATCGGTGTTATGTTCCCGGATTTTGCGTTCCTTACGCGGTTGGGTGATAATGGGAACCCCTTGATAGTTCGCCTTGAATAAAACTCTTCCAGCAATGCCCAACCTTGGTTTTACCATTTGCCACCTAGCCTCTTTTTCCCTTGGGTTTCCGGAGCCCGAGGGTCATCTTATTTTAAACCCCCCCGGGCCAGTGCTCCTCTGAGTGTTGGTCCAACCTGTCAGCTGCCGGTGGCCACCGGGGGCAACTCTGGGCTGGCCTACCCGTACCTAAGACAATCTGAGTGTGCCCTGAGAAAGAGATATGTGCAGCTCCTATCGGGATTTGTTGGCACATTCGGGCGGTGTTGCTGGATTTGTTTTAACTTGTCGAAGTGTCTTGTAGAACCGGGATGCCGAGTCTGATCGGAATGTCTCGGGAGAAGGTATATCCTTCGTTGACCATGAGAGCTTGTCATGGGCTAAGTTGGGACTCCCCTACAGGGATTTGAACTTTCAAAAGCCGTGCCCGCGGTTATGGGCAGATGGGAATTTGTTAATGTCTGGTTGTAGATAACTTGAACCTAAACTTAATTAAAATAAATCAACTGTGTGAGTTACCGTGATGGTCTCTTCTCGGCGGGGTCCAGGAAGTGAACACGGTGTTGGAGTAATGCTTGCCGCAGGTTGTTCGATAGTTATTCGTTCGCGCTTTTCCTTCTCTTCTCGCTCTCTTTTGCGAACAGGATAGCCACCATATATGCTAGTTTCTTGCTGCAGCTCCACATATTACCTTGTCTTACCTATAAGCTTAAATAGTCTTGATCGCGAGGGTGCGAGATTGCTAAGTCCGTGTGGCTCACAGATTACTTGCAAACCAGATGCAGGGCCTGATGACTCCGTTCCAGATGATGCACTTGAGCTCAAGTGGGAGTTCGACGAGGACTCATGCCGTTACTATGTGTCTTTCCCTGATGATCAGTAGTGGTGCCCAGTTGGGGCGATCAGGACCATGTCGCTTGTTGGGGTTGATCTTTTATTTTGGCACCGTAGTCGGGCCATGAGTGATTGGATGATGTAATGCTATATATGTACTTTGTTTGATGTGGCAAGTGTAAGCCAACTATGTACCTTCCCCTTTTATTATCTATATTACATGGGATGTTGTGAAGATTGCCTTACTTGCGACATTGCTTTCAATGCGGTTATGCCTCTAAGTCGTGCTTCGACATGTAGGAGATATAGCCGCATCGAGGGTGTTACAAAGCGACCTCTGAAGCTAGCGAGTCAAGGCGAGGCGAGCGGGCTGCGAGCGTGCACACGGGCAAGCGTGGCGAGGAGAACGCAGCTAGGTGGGAACCGGAGCACGGGGACGCGCGGGCGCGCTGCAGCAAGTACACACAACAAAACTGCAGACCTCACCAGAGCACCATGAGCACAGCAAAGACACGGATCGATCGAGCCTCACGGGGTCCTATATGCCATGGAAAGAAAAGGGAGAGGTTGGTGCGTTACCCAGCTCACCCTAGGACACGATGGGGTCGACAGAGACGAATCGGAGATGACGCGAGGGAGCGCTGAACTTGGTGGGGCTGCTATCCGCGAAGCAGAGGGAGAAGATGTCATCGTGGTAGTCGATCCAGGGCCGTAGAGGTGCGTGCGTGAAGAAGAGGGCATAGAGGTACTTGACGGTCCTCTCGACGGCAACAGGCGGGTCGGAGGCGTGACGTGGACGGCTACCCCGAGCTTGAGCTCTTGCTCGCTCGGGTCGTGGTGGGCAGGGCGACGGCGAGGCGCGCGGCGCTAACCTAGGCGGCAGAGAGGGAGGAAGAGGAGGGGGATCGGTCGAGGGGAGACCCTAGGGCACCGGGGACGTCTTTTATAGGGTCTAGGGATGAGCTCCGGCCGTCAAATCATCTGGCGTGCCAACCTAGCTGCTCTGGATGGCCTGCCGTACAGGAGGACGAAGCTCCTGTACGCGTGGGCTGACTGGGCTGCGGTGAGGGTGGATGGCTGGGCCGGGTGTGAGAAAAGGCCCAAGTGGCTGTGCTGGGAAGGTCCTCTCCTTCTCCTATAAAATTCTAAACATTTAAAAATCACAGCTGAAGAAAGGAAAAGGTCAGGGAGGTAGGAGATGTATTTGGCAGAAACAAAAATATCCTCGAGCTCCTGGAAATATGCTCTATTTAAATAAATTGGTATGGACAATTTTAGAGGTAGAAAAATAAAGCAAGTTTGAATAAAATTCAAACTTGATGCATTTTTGAACCCAACCAAAACAATTCTAAAAGAGGTGAAAATTTGGTAGGGGGTTTCTGGACATGTAGCAAGATTTATATGGAGAAGATGAACATTTATGGAGGAGGGCAAGACGGCACTTCCAAAAAGGAAGGAGGAAGAAAAAGGAGGAGAGGTGATGATGCATAGAGGTGGTCATGTACGGATCACACATGGGTCAAGCAACAATATAACATGCATGAAACACACAATGCACATGAAGGGGATGATGAAATGCATCATGACAAGAAGCACAAATGCAACACTAAGATGAGGCCAATGATGCAACAAGATGGCACGTAAAGACAAGACAAGGCAAGAAAGGAAACAAGGAAAACCCAAAATGAAAACCACAAGGAGGAAAAACACTTAGTATTGAACATGACAAGGCTGGGTACATCTCCAATTATGGAAGTTTTACAACTGGGGTGTTACAACACTCCACCACTACGAGAGGATCTCATCCCGAGATCTAGGACTGGAAAAACGCCGGGTACTCAGAACGGAGGTGATCCTCGCGTTCCCAGGTGGCTTCATGGTCGGAATGGTGTGACCACTTGACTTTGAGGAATTTGATTGACTTATTGCGAGTCTTGCGTTCAGTCTCTTCAAGAATAGCAATGGGGTGCTCACGATAAGAGAGATCTTCTTGAAGATCAATGTCTTCAAAGTTGATGGTGCGGTCAGGAGTCTTGAAGCACTTGCGGAGCTGAGAGACATGGAACACGTCGTGCACATTTACAAAGTTTGAAGGAAGCTCGAGTTGATAGGTAAGATCGCCTCTCTTGCTGACGATCTTGAAAGGACCCACGTATCTAGGGGCAAGCTTCCCTTTGATACCAAAGCGACGAGTACCTTTCATTGGAGAGACGCGGAGGTAAACATGATCTCCGATCTCAAAAGCCAAATCACGATGCTTCCTATCATAGTAGCTCTTCTGGCGCGATTGTGCTGCTTTGAGGTTATCTCGAATGACTTTACACATTTCCTCTGCCTCTGTGATTAAGTCATTTCCCAGAAGTTTACGTTCACCGGTTTCAGACCAGTTGAGTGGAGTACGGCACTTCCCGCCATACAGAATTTCGAATGGGGCCTTGCCCGAACTTGCTTGAAAACTGTTGTTGTAGGAGAATTCAGCATATGGAAGGCAATCCTCCCACTTCATACCGAAGGAGATCACACAAGCCCTGAGCATATCCTCAAGAATCTGATTGACACGCTCGACTTGATCGCTAGTTTGAGGATGGAAAGTTGTGCTGAAGCGGATGTTGGTGCCAATGGCCTTCTGAAAAGACTCCCAAAATTTGGAGGTAAAGATGCTGCCACGGTCTGAAGAGATCACCTGTGGAATACCGTGCAGAGAGACAATCCGAGAGGTATACAGCTCCGCCAATTGAGCTGCAGTGATAGACTCTTTGATAGGCAGAAAGTGAGCCACTTTAGTGAGTTTGTCGATGACAATGAATATAGCATCATTGCCACGCTTGGACTTTGGAAACCCAGTCACGAAGTCCATCTCAATGTGGTCAAACTTACATTCTGGAATGGCAAGAGGTTGGAGGAGACCTGCTGGCCTTTGGTGTTCTGCCTTCACTCTTCTGCAGACATCACATTCATTCACGAACTGAGCAATCTCGCGCTTCATTCGAGTCCACCAATAAGCCTGCTTGAGGTCCTGATACATCTTCGTGCTCCCAGGGTGGATGGAGAGGAGTGAATTGTGAGCCTCGTTCATGATCACTTTACGAAGGTCACCTTTGGGAACAACAATATGATCCTCGAAGAAGAGAGTATCCTTGTCATCAAGGCGGTAGCACTTGTACTTGGGTTGGCTCTTGGTAATCCCAATCTTCACCTTCTTCATCATAGCATCAAGAAGTTGAGCCTAACGAATCTGCTCTTCCAAGGTAGGTGAGACTTGAAGGTTGGCGAGGAAACCTTGAGGAACAACTTGCAGATTAAGTTTGCGGAAAGCTTCACAAAGCTCGGGTTGATAAGGCTTGAGAATCAGACTGTTGCAGTAAGCCTTCCTGCTCAAAGCGTTAGCAATCACATTGGCCTTTCCTGGAGTATACTCGATACTCGGATTATACTCTTGAATCATTTCGACCCATCGAGTCTGCCTGAGGTTGAGATTAGGCTGAGTGACGATGTACTTGAGACTCTTGTGGTCAGTGAAAATGTCCACTTTTCTTCCCAATAAGAGATGTCTCCAAGTCAAAAGAGCATGCACAACTGCCGCCAACTCGAGGTCATGAGTGGGGTAGTTCTTTTCGTTGGGCTTCAACTGGCGAGAGGTATAAGCCACAACTTTCTTCTCTTGCATCAACACTGCACCAAGACCTTGAAGAGAGGCATCGCAGAAGACCTCGAACGGTTTGGATTCATCAGGAGGAGTCAGAACTGGAGCAGCGACCAATTTCTCTTTCAAAGTGTTGAAAGCGATGTCACATTCCGGAGACCAAACGTACTTGACGTGGTTTTGGAGAAGGTTTGAAAGAGGCTTCGTGATCTTAGAAAAGTTTTCAACGAACCTTTGACAGTAGCTTGCGAGACCGAGGAAGCTACGAAGTTGCTTCACGTTCTGAGGTGGTTCCCAATTCACAATTGCAGACACCTTCTCAGGATTCACCGCAATGCCCTTGGCAGAGATGATATGCCCAAGATAAAGAACCTCATCGAGCCAAAACTCGCACTATGAGAACTTGGCGTAGAACTGATGTTCCCTGAGCTTATCAAGCACCAAACGGAAGTGCTTGGCGTGATCTTCCTTGTTCTTCGAAAAGACCAGAATATCGTCAAGATAGACCAAAACAAAATCATTTGTGTAGGCGTTGAAGATGAAGTTCATCATGCGAGAGAAAGTCGGAGGAGCGTTGACGAGGCCAAAAGACATGACAGTGTATTCGTATGAACCATAGCTTGTTCTGAAAGCCGTCTTGGGAATATCTTGCTCACGGATTCGAATCTGGTGATAACCCATACGGAGATCAAGCTTGGAGAATACTTGGGCACCTTTGAGTTGTTCAAACAGCTCGTTGATGTTGGGAAGTGGGTACTTGTTCTTGATAGTCTTCTTGTTCAATGGACGGTAGTCAACACAAAGTCGGTCCGTTCCATCCTTCTTCTTCACAAAGAGTACACCACAACCCCACGGAGAGGAACTAGGTCGGATGAGACCCATTCGCTCTTGAATATCGAGTTGCTTCTTCAGCTCCTTCAAATCTTCATGTCCGAGCTTGTAAGGACGCTTGCAAACCGGTTCCATGCCAGGCTCAAGATCGATGACGAATTCAACTGGCCGGTGCGGAGGCATTCTTGGAAGCTCTTCTGGAAAGACGTCTTGATATTCGCAAACGACTGGAATTTGTGAGATGGCATCCAGTTCACCCTTCTCATTGAGAGAAAACAGACGGATGGTATCATCACAAGCGGCAAAGACAATTACATCCTCAGACGAATGAGTCAATTGAATCTGCCTGGCTGCACAATCAAGCTGAGCCTTGTGCTTAGAAAGCGAATCCATTCCGAGAATAAGATCAATATCCGAGTTACCAAGGACCATTGGGGAAGAAAGGAACTTGTAGTCTCCCAAGGTGATAGTAACATCTGGAACCTCCAGACTCGCACTCAAGCGTTTGCCAGGAGAAACAATATCCATTTGTTTGCCCAAATGAGAAGAAACATAATTCATGCTTGGTAAAAAATGGCTTTGACATGAAACAATGCGATGCACCAGTGTCAAAAAGAACTCTTGCAGGAATATCGTTAACAGGAAGGTTACCCATGATGACATCTGACGAGTCCTCTGCCTGAGCTGCATTCACCATGTTGACCTTGGCGTACTTGGGGTTATGCTTGACCACAGCTGTACTTGCCGATCTCATAGGAGGAGGAGGAGGGAGACTCCTTTGATTTGAAGCACTTGTTGGCATAGTGACCCTTCTGTTGGCACTTGTTGCACATGACCTCTGAAAGCAGACGGTGATACAGAGCACTCGATCTTGGAGCTTGAGACGAAGTCTTGTTCTGAAAGCCAGGGTTGGGTGGGTGGGAAGATCCACTGCCACCTTTGCTCTTCTGCTGATACGGCTGACGGAACGGAGGAGGAGGAAGCCAATACTTCTGCTGCTTGGCCACTTGAGTAGAGGAAGAAGGAGTAGCATCTCCGACTCGCTTCTTGGAGGCACCACACTTCAGTTGGGCAGCCTCTTGCTTCAATGCCATGTTGTAGAACTCATCGTACCTCAAGGGCTCAAAGAGAACAAGAGCTAGCTGGATTTCTTCTCTGAGACCACCCCTGAACTGGTATATCATGCTCCTCTCATCAGGGACGTCCTACTTAGCAAAGCGGGCGAGCTTCTGAAACAACTTGTTGTAGTCATAGACAGACAAAGAGCCTTGCTTCAGGTTGCGGAATTCCTCACGCTTGCTTTCAACCACGCTCTGAGGAATATGATGAGCTTTGAAGTCTTGACGAAATTCATCCCAGGTAATCACACGGCCTCCTCTAGAATCTTTGTACTGCCGGAACCATTCTGCAGCTTGGTCTTTGAGTTGGAAGGAAGCGAACTTGACAAAGTCCCAGGCCTAACGTTACTGCACTCGAAATGCTTGCATAGGTCCACAAGCCAATCGTCAGCATCAGTTGCCTCAACACAATTGCTGAAGGTCTTTGGCTGGTTAGCAAGGAACTGGTTGAGTGTAGCAAAGTGATTCTGATTGTTGCCCTGGTTGCCTTGGTTGCCTTGGTTCGCTTGATTGCGTTCTTGAAGAATTTGCATGATCAACTGCGTGTTTGCATTGGTAGCGGCCATCACAGCTTGCCATGCCTCCGGAGGAGGAGGAGGTGGTGGCGGATCCTGATTCTGATTCTGATTGTTGCCCTTAGCGGGAGCCATCCTGAAGAGGGTGACATCCGTTAGCACATTGACAGATAAAATTGAAGCCGAATCAAGCGGGTTGAAATTGCAACATATAGTCTTCACATCCGAACAAAATGAACGAAAGCATTCCACTTGAAATGGTCACATATCCATAAATTGAGAAGCCACTTAGAATTTAGGTAGAGGAATAAATCAACAAGGTATGGAACAAGAACGAATACTCGGTAAAGATCACCCAATCTCAAACCAAATATCTGTGGAAGAAGAACTAGAGCTACAAGAATTCCCACCTATGAAACTCCCGAACCTTTCCGGTTATGCAATCAGGTGTTGGGGATACAGGGGAAGCATAATATCTCACCCAAATCTAGCAAATCCTACATCCAGCTGTATCCATCCTTCAACACATAACCGAGAAAAACTTCGGAAACCATCTACCTCAACCTTCGAAAAGCATCCTTATACAAGTTATGGCAATACTCCCGAACTCCCGCCCCAGTACTGGGTGGCGTCGAGGTTATCTCACCAACAACTGCATAAAAGAGATTTTCGATGTCGGCGAACTAAACTCAGGTATTCCAGAACTGCAACGATAAAATTGTGACGACAACACCTCGGAGCTCAACTCCCCGGGACACTGCCACAACCCCTAAATGACAGGAGGCACCAAGAACAATGTTCTCGTCACAAAACCATCGGAACGATTCCAAGATACCCGCGTGATCCTAAATTTTTTTAGTGAAATTTGAGAAGAGAAGAGTCAAAACTCTACGTCAGGATGCCTTACCAGAGCGATGAAGGGACTGGGGAGTAAAAAGAATTCCTAAACTCTCCGATATATAATTCCTAAATGACTCAAAACATTTTTCTAGACTCAACAACGGCTGCTAAAAACGATCAAGCAGTGGGGGCTCCTAAGGTCGGGGAAGGCTCTGATTACCAACTTGTAACGCCCTCGATGCGGCTATATCTCCTATGTGTCGAAGCACGACTTAGAGGCATAACCACATTGAAAGCAATGTCGCAAGTAAGGCAATCTTCACAACATCCCATGTAATATAGATAATAAAAGGGAAGGTACATAGTTGCCTTACACTCGCCACATCAAACAAAGTACATATATAGCATTACATCATCCAATCACTCATGGCCCGACTACGGTGCCAAAATAAAAGATCAACCCCAACAAGCGACATGGTCCCGATCGCCCCAACTGGGCACCACTACTGATCATCAGGGAAAGACACATAGTAACGGCGTGAGTCCTCGTCGAACTCCCACTTGAGCTCAAGCGCATCATCTGGAATGGAGTCATCAGGCCCTGCATCTGGTTTGGAAGTAATCTATGAGCCACATGGACTCAGCAATCTCGCACCCTCGCGATCAAGACTATTTAAGCTTATAGGTAAGGCAAGGTAATATGTGGAGCTGCAGCAAGCGACTAGCATATATGGTGGCTAACCTGTTCACAAATGAGAGCGAGAAGAGAAGGCAAAGCATGAACGAAGAACAAGAGAATAACCTACGGCAATCATTACTCCAACACCGTGTTCACTTTCCGGACTCCGCCGAGAAGAGACCATCACGGTAATGCACACAGTTGATTGATTTTAATTAAGTCAAGGTTCAAGTTATCTACAACCGGACATTAACAAATTCCCATCTGCCCATAACCGCGGGCACAACTTTCGAAAGTTCAAATCCCTGCAAGGGACTCCCAACTTAGCCCATGACAAGCTCTCACGGTCAACGAAGGATATACCTTCTCCCGAGGCATTCCGATCAGACTCGGTATCCCGGTTCTACAAGACACTTCGACAGGTTAAAACAAATCCAGCAACACCGCCCGAATGTGCCGACAAATCCCGATAGGAGCTGCACATATCTCGTTCTCAGGGCACACTCAGATAGGTCAAGATACGAGTAAAACCAAACCTCGAGTTTCCCCGAGGTGGCCCCGTAGGCTGCCCGGTTTGGACCAACACTCAGAGGAGCACTGGCCCAGGGGGGTTTAAATAAGATGACCCTTGGGCTCCGGAAATCCAAGGGAAAAAGAGGATAGGTGGCAAATGGTAAAACCAAGATTGGGCATTGCTGGAGGAGCTTTATTCAAGGCGAACTGTCAAGGGGTTCCCATTATCACCCAACCGCGTAAGGAACGCAAAATCCGGAAACATAACACCGATATGACAGAAACTAGGGCGGCAAAAGTGGAACAAAACACTAGGCAAGAGGCCGAGCCTTCCACCCTTTACCAAGTATATAGATGCATTAAGATAACAAGATAATATAATGATATCCCAACAAGAAAGTAATGTTCCAACAAGGAACGATCTCCAAACTTCACCTGCAACTAGCAATGCTATAAGAGGGGCTGAGCAAAGCGGTAACATAGCCAATCAACGGTTTGCTAGGACATGGTGGGTTAGGGGTTTGACATGGCAATTTGGGAGGCATGATAAGCAAGTGGTAGGCATCGTAGCATAGGCATAGCAAAAGAGCGAGCAACTAGCAAAGCAAAGATAGAAGTGATTTCGAGGGTATGACCATCTTGCCTGCAAAGTTGTCAGAGTTGACTGGATCCTCGAAAGCAAACTCAACGAGCTCCTCGTTAGCGAACTCGTCTCCCGGCTCTACCCAAACAAGACAAACAAGCATACGGAACACAATCAACCACGTGCAAAGCTCAAACAACATGATGCAACATGGTATGCTATGCGGGATGCGATATGTGATGCATATGCAAGAATTGACAAGGAATGAATGAACCTGGCCTCAACTTGGAAATCCAAGAGTGCCACTGGAAAGATGAGGTGATTTCGGTTGAAATCGATATAAAAATCGCCGGAATCGGATGCACGGTTTGGAAATGGCAAGCGAAACAAATATGGCACCGGTCTGCGATAAACAGCAAGTAGCCATCTAGATGCAACAAGATAATTATGCTACAACACTCAAACATGGCAACAAAATACATGGCATGGATCCATTCATGATGCTTAACAAAATATGAACAATGAGCTAAGGCCAATTCATTCATTAACAACTTCAAACAAGCATGGCAAAAGTGCAATTGATAAACAGGTTTCAGACAGTGAAATTAACACTTGTCTGGAATTTGAGATCAGGTAGCACACTTTGGAGAAAGAAAACTATATGTTACAGGAACTTAACATGGCAAAGCAAAGCATGGCATGGAGTTACTCAAAGAGCTTAACAAAAGTCCCTTAGTGACTTTGAGCCAAAAGGGATCAGAAAATACAATTGCAAGCATGTGAACATGGCAAAAACATAAACAGATCTCAGACTTAGTGAAATTCCAGGACATGACAAAAACAGATTCAACATGGCATCTTTACAAGCTTGATTAACTCACTACAAGGCATGTCATGGCATGGGACAAGTTCTAGCATGAAGTATATATGAAAATGAAGCTAACCATGTGCCAAACCACCTCATAGCATGTTTGAAAAAAATCACACAAAAATGCCAAAACAACATCATGATGTAAAATGACATGCTTATGAACTTGCTCAAATGCAGAAACTAATGCCACCACTGGGTTGGTGGGATTTTTCTACCCCAAAAACATATATAATATGTTGGGGTTGCTGTAGAAAAATCACCACAAATGCAATAAGTCAAACACTGCCTAAAAAGGTAGCCGACAGAAATGGCATTTTCCTTATTTGGAAACGTCCAGAAATGGACTTGCCTGAACTGGAATAAGGTATCTTTCCCGAAATGGAAATCGCTGGAATAAGAAAAAAACAAAAGAAATAAGAGGAGGGGGTGAGGATGACATGTGGTGCCCTGAGGAGTGTTAGTATGGCAGGTGGGGCCTTGCTGTCATACTCACGCATAATTCCAGGACATGACAAAAACAGATTCAACATGGCATCTTTACAAGCTTGATTAACTCACTACAAGGCATGTCATGGCATGGGACAAGTTCTAGCATGAAGTATATATGAAAATGAAGCTAACCATGTGCCAAACCACCTCATAGCATGTTTGAAAAAAATCACACAAAAATGCCAAAACAACATCATGATGTAAAATGACATGCTTATGAACTTGCTCAAATGCAGAAACTAATGCCACCACTGGGTTGGTGGGATTTTTCTACCCCAAAAACATATATAATATGTTGGGGTTGCTGTAGAAAAATCACCACAAATGCAATAAGTCAAACACTGCCTAAAAAGATAGCTGACAGAAATGGCATTTTCCTTATTTGGAAACGTCCAGAAATGGACTTGCCTGAACTGGAATAAGGTATCTTTCTCGAAATGGAAATCGCTGGAATAAGAAAAAAACAAAAGAAATAAGAGGAGGGGGTGAGGATGACATGTGGTGCCCTGAGGAGTGTTAGTATGGCAGGTGGGGCCTTGCTGTCATACTCACGCATAATGCAAAAAAAGGAGGGGCCTTGCTGTCATACTCACGCATAATGCAAAAAAAGGAGGGGTTTAAACCGCACCAGGGGAGGATCGAACCCAGGTCTCCCTGGAGTTAGAGCGTGTCCTTTGCCACTGGGCCAGGCACTCATAGTTGGCATAAAGAAAACCGGACACCTTATGTACCTTATGTACTAGCATGAGGTCTGGCTAGTCTCCTCGCGTACAGAAAAGGAAACGACGACGATGCCGGCGAGCGAGGCGGCCGTATCCGGCGAGGTGGTGTGCCGGTGGGGGTGCGGACACGGAGGGGGGTTTAGCGCGTGCATGCGGAGCTGCTGCGAGAGTGCCCGCGTTGGGTTCAACTCGAGCACGAGCTCATGGCGAGCTTGGCTTGGTACCGTCGGTGCAGAGGCCGAGCGAGCGACCTCTGAAGCTGGCGAGGCGAGGCGAGGCGAGCGGGCTGCGAGCGTGCACACGGGCAAGCGTGGCGAGGAGAACGCAGCTAGGTGGGAACCGGAGCACGGGGACGCGCGGGCGCGCTGCAGCAAGTACACACAACAAAACTGCAGACCTCGCCGGAGCACCATGAGCACAGCAAAGACACGGATCGATCGAGCCTCACGGGGTCCTATATGCCATGGAAAGAAAAGGGAGAGGTTGGTGCGTTACCCAGCTCACCCTAGGACACGATGGGGTCGACGGAGACGAGCCGGAGATGACGCGAGGGAGCGCTGAACTTGGTGGGGCTGCTGTCCGCGAAGCAGAGGGAGAATATGTTGTCGTGGTAGTCGATCCAGGGCCGTAGAGGTGCGTGCGTGAAGAAGAGGGCAGAGAGGTACTTGACGGTCCTCTCGACGGCAACAGGCGGGTCGGAGGCGTGACGTGGACGGCTACCCCGAGCTTGAGCTCTTGCTCGCTCGGGTCATGGTGGGCAGGGCAACGGCGAGGCGTGTGGCGCTAACCTAGGCGGCGGAGAGGGAAGAAGAGGAGGGGGATCGGACGAGGGGAGACCCTAGGACACCGAGGACGTCTTTTATAGGGTCTAGGGACGAGCTCCGGCCGTCAAATCATTTGGCGTGCCGACGTGGCTGCTCTGCACGTGGGCTGACTGGGCTGCGGTGAGGGTGGATGGCTGGGCCGGGTGTGAGAAAAGGCCCAAGTGGTTGTGCTGGGAAGGTCCTCTCCTTCTCCTCTAAAATTCTAAACATTTAAAAATCACAGCTGAAGAAAGGAAAAGGTCAGGGAGGTAGGAAATGTATTTGGCAGAAACAAAAATATCCCCGAGCTCCTGGAAATATGCTCTATTTAAATAAATTGGTATGGAAAATTTTAGAGGTAGAAAAATAAAGCAAGTTTGAATAAAATTCAAACTTGATGCATTTTTGAACCCAACCAAAACAATTCTAAAAGAGGTGAAAATTTGGCAGGGGGTTTCTGGACATGTAGCAAGATTTATATGGAGAAGATGAACATTTATGAAGGAGGGCAAGACGACACTTCCAAAAAGGAAGAAGGAAGAAAAAGGAGGAGAGGTGATGATGCATAGAGGTGGTCATGTACGGATCACACATGGGTCAAGCAACAATATAACATGCATGAAACACACAATGCACATGAAGGGGATGATGAAATGCATCATGACAAGAAGCACAAATGCAACACTAAGATGAGGCCAATGATGCAACAAGATGGCAAGTAAAGACAAGACAAGGCAAGAAAGGAAACAAGGCAAACCCAAAATGAAAACCACAAGGAGGAAAAACACTTAGTATTGAACATGACAAGGCTGGGTACATCTCCAATTATGGAAGTTTTACAACTGGGGTGTTACAGAACCCCTCCTGACGGCTGGTCGCCAGGAGCTAGTCTCCGGTTGGCTGCATTCTGACGTGTCCGTTCGGGCGGCGCTGAGCCAGGTCGCAGCGACCTCTGAGGGGGAGAAGCGAGCCGCAGCTCAGGCAGCAGCTGCTCGCGAGGTGGCGCTGAAGGACGCCGAGGCCGCCCAAGGTCGCTGCCAGGTGCTAGAGGCCGAGCTGAAGATCCTGCGTGACGAGCGTGTTGAAGTTTCCCATGGCTGTAAGGTGGAGGAAGAGAGGATGAAGGCCCGGGAGGACGCCGTCAAGGGTCGCGACGCCGAGCTGGAGCAACTGGCGCAGGCGCAGGACGCTGAGCGCGGCCGGCTAGAGGAGCTAGAGCAAAAGGTGCAGGCTGAAAAGGATGAACTCGATGCCAAGGTGAAGGTTCTGGCTGAGGACCGCTCGGCCTTCGCGCTTCTGGAGAAGAGGTCTCGCGAGGCCCTGAAGTCACTCTATGAGAAGGGCCTGGAGAAGCCGTTGGCCACCAATGAGGACGGCCCTGCCTAGTTGCTTCCTTACTTGGTCGAGGCACTTGAGGAAGTCGTGCGCGGCATCGGCCCCGTGGCAGAGGCAGAGGCTCGCGTCCTTTCTTCAGCCGCGCTGACGCGCGTCTTCAGCCACCTCCATCTTCCTGATCCTACCGCCCGCCTTGACGAGCTGCTGGAGCCCGTGGCTGATGAACACTGCTGAGCCGCCGCCATAGCCATGAAAGGTCAGGTGGAAGCCCTGCTGGAGAAGTTCGACGCCTTCGCCCCCGCGCCTTCGACCGGTGGTGCAGGTGAAGGCGACGCCACCCAGGAGGGGGCACCTCTTGCAGGTGCAGGCGGTATCGAGGGAAGACTAGCTTGTGGCTCCTTTCCAGTTGAAACTCCTACAGTATGTAGCGTGCCTCGTGGAGGCGTTTAAAGTTGTGTTTGATATTCGGAGAACAATATGTCTTGTAATATTTGCTTTGAGATTTTGTGATTTCCTTCCCATTTGCTTTACGTTCTACGTCGGCAGAGCCCGACCCCGCGCATACCTCAGCCGCCGTTGGGCTGACCGGATCACCAGGATGGTCCAAGGAGTGAGGGGCTACGTGGTCAGTTAGGCTCCCGAGTCGCGATGCTCAGGAGTCCCCCTTGATGCGCAAACATCTTGTGGAAAGGAGATGCAATGGTAGGTCTTGTGTTCTATGTCGGCATGGCCCGACCCCATGCATACCTCAACCGCCATTGGTCCGACCGGATCACCAGGACGGGCCAAGGAGTGAGGGGCTACGTGATCAGTTAGGCTCATGAGTCGCGATGCTCAGGAGTCCCCCTTGACGTTCAAACGACCTTCATACCTTAGCTCCGCTTGGGAGGGCGCGCGACGACCAGGTCTGAGGGACCTGGCGGGGTGGCATACGCTTGGACGTAACCCGAGCGCAGCCCCCGTGCCCAGCCCCCTCGCGCGGGTCTCTCGAGGGGAGGCGTTGTGTTGAGGCCAGACACCGAGCCCGGAGGCTCCCTGAGATTGATACGGCCGTGAGGCCGCCCTCAATTGTTTATCACCAGGACGGACCATGGCGCTTCCACACTTGCACGGGCATAGCCGCTCCTTGGTAGTGTTGTCTGCCAGCGCGGAGCATGGTGCTTCCACTGGTACGTCGGAGGGGACTCCCTACCACGGAGAGCCCTCGGGGCGTGTACATCCCCACCCTGACATGTGGCTTGCACAGCAGGGCTAGACAAGGTTTGTCTGGGCACTTGTGAGCCAGCGCGGGACTCATGAGGCCCTACCTCAAGGCGGGTTGCGCCTGGTCTTGATTCTTGTTCGCTGTGTTGGTCCTCCGAGGTGGTCAGACAACTTGTGCCGAACGAATCTCCTGAGGTTACCGCGTGAGAAAGCCAAGCACCAACGGCCCCAGGAGGTGACGTGAACGGGGCCAGCCTGCCAGATAGAGCTCAGTTGTTGGATTTATCGATGCTGCAGGGACGGACCCGAGCACAAACGCCGTGCCTAACCTTCTCACGCAAAGGCTCCTGAAGAAAGACGACCGGCGCGCGGCTCCCGCGGTGGGCGACAATCAAGCAGGTGATAATCATAGATAGATTAAGCATGGAAGGCAAACTAGCTCAGGTAAATGCATGAACGATACGCGCCACTGGGTCCGACCCGAGTGGCTTGGGGATGATGCAGCCCAAGGGGCGCCCCCAGCAAGGTAGCTAAAGACATAAAAAAGAAGGTATACATGCCACAGGGACGAACCCAAGCGGCCTGGGAATAATGCAGCCCCCTGGGCGCTCCCAGCTAAATGAGCTTGGAAAATGTCACCTGGTTCCGTTGATGAAGGGGTGTTGAGGGAGCTGAAGGTACACGGCGAAGGGGTTGCCCCTCAAGAGCCACCGGGGCCCTGAGCCTCGGGAGGCTCTGGTGCTCTAGGCGGTTCCTTGAGGACTGTCTCCATCTCCGTCAGGACAGCCTGGTGCCTGGCCTCCTGACCCGCCATGACGCTCCACAGGTTGCGCTGGCAGGAAGCAGCCATGCTCGGCAGGCCGAACGGCATACGAACGTAGCTGTGAGGTGGACCTTCACAGCGCCCAACACGCGAAGGCCAGAAGCGCTCCTGAGATGCGACTCGGTTGAGCCCTGGCATGTCGATGTAGACGCGCAGCTCACCGCCCCCGCTTGGGTGGGGAGCAACGCCAGGTGGGCGGTGGTCGCCGTGTATTGCTCTTGCTTCCTGAACCTCCTGAGATACTTTGGTGATAAACTCCTGAGCGTCGGGCGCTCCTTGCCCAGTGTCCTCCAGAGGTAGACGTGCCGCGAAACACGCCTCCAAGTGGTGCCCGAGCGCCTCCCTTGTGACGCTGGCAAGGTCTAAGGCCCTCCAGAAGAGAGCCCCCGAGCCCTACCCGAGGAGGGCACCGGGCGCGCCTTCCTATGCGACATAGGGAGGTGCCCCAGGTGCGGGCGCTGATCCTGATGAGGTGCCACTTGCGGTGCTGCCCTCCCGAGGTCCGACACGGAGAAGCTGCTTCTTCTTCCTGGGGACGACCTCAGGAGGGTACCGAGCTGCATTGTTGTCGGGGTCTTCAATTGACGCTACTTGGAAGGCGCGCTCGAGGGAGCACACCGCATCTCTTTCTTCGCAGGGGACTGTGATGATCCCGCTGCTTCCTGGCATCTTGAGGACGTTGTTGCCGTGGTGTGTCACGGCCATGAACTTGGCCAGGGCCGGATACCCGAGGATGGCATTGTATGGCGGACAGATGTGGGCGACGTCGAAGTCGATGAGCTCGGTGCGGTAGTTGTCGCGCTGTCCAAAGGTGACGGGGAGGTGGACTTGCCCGATCGGGGTGGTGGAGCCGTCGGTCACTCCTGAGAAAGGCTTGGTGGGCTGAAGCTGATCATACGACACTTGGAGGTTGTCAAACGTGTCGACATACATGACGTTGAGCCTTGCACTGCCATCAATGAGAGTCTTGGTAACTTGCACGTTGCTAATGACTCGTGAACAGAGCATCGGGAGGGCGCCGACGGTAGCCGCGCACTTGAGCTGATCTGCCGTGCTGAACGTGATGGCACACTTGGACCATCTGAGCGGGCGTGTGGCCTTGAGCTTGGGGAGGACTACATTCACATCACAAGCGAACTGTTTGAAGATATGCTGTGAGGCTGGGGCTTGAGCTCTGCCCAAGATGCAGGCGATGCAACGCGGCTCCTGGAAGCCCCCAGCCCCCTTGTCCTGATGGTGGACGTCATTCCTTATTGTTGGTGGCGGTAGTGGAGGGAGACCGGCGTTTCCCTGAGGACGATCCTCACGAGGCTGATCCCTCCAGGCGCCCTCGCGAGACTGATCCTGCCAGCAGTCCTCACGAGGCCGGTCGCGCCACTCCTGGCGCGGGCCACGGTCATCCCAGCGCCCACCACCATGTCCTCCTCCTCGGCTATAACCCCGGTCGTTGCGCTCGGGGCATCGACCGAAGCATCCTTCTCGAATTGCTCTGAGCTCATGACATTCGCTGATGTTGTGGCTATGCTGGTTATGGAAGGCGCAGAATGGTCGGCTGCTCTTGGATGACTCGGGCTGGTCCCTGCCACGCTTTGTGTCCGGCTCCGCCGCGAGCACAACTACTTCCTTGCGCTTCACGTCTTTGGCCTTGGCTTTCTTCTCCTCCGGGTCCGCAGCCGGGAGCTCGAGGAGGGAGAGGCACCCCTCCTCAGCTCTTGCGCACTTGGTCGCCAGGTTGAATAGCTCCAGAGACGTGCACAACTCCTCGCGGATGGTGAGCGCCTCCTTCATCTTGACGTCGCGGACCCCATCGGAGAACGCGGAGATGATGACCTCATCCGTCACCTTGGGGATCTTGAGGCGAACATTGTTGAAGCGCTGGATGTACTTCTGGAAGGTCTCTCCTGGTTGTTGCTTGACGCGGCGTAGGTCACCTGCAGCCGGTGGGCGGTCGCGAGTGCCCTGGAAGTTGGCAACGAAATGGTCGCGCATCTCGTTCTAGGAGGAGATCAAGCCTGGAGGCAGGTTCAGGAGCCAGGAACGGGCACCATCCTTGAGAGCCATGGGGAACCAGTTCGCGATGACTTTCTCGCCACCGTTGGCCGCCTCGATGCTCAGCTTGTAGAGCTGCAGGAACTCCACGGGGTCGGGGGTGCCGTCATAGCGAGGACGCAGATCCGGCTTGAACTTGCCCGTCCAAGCGATGCTACACAACTCAGGGGTGAAGGCGCGGCAGCCTGCCGTGGTCACCGGGACTCTGCGTTGGTGGAGAACTTGTCCTTGATGGGGTCCGCGCACCGCCGCCACAGGCGACACACGGTCTTGCCGTGGTGGCATAGGGAGTGCGGGGGCATTTTCTCGCGGCCGAGGGACTTCTTGGCAGCTTCTTTCTTCTTGTGTGGGCGCCGGATGCGGCAGGTTGCGCCGTGGGGCCACATGCCTGGGCTCCAAGACTCCTTCTTGGGGCAGAGGTGGTGGAGGCGGTCCATGGGCCAGGTCACCCGCGGCTGGCGGAGGGCGAGGCAGCGAGAGGGATGGCACAGGGGATCCCCCTGCGGCGCTGACAAGCTCGACGATGCGGTCGAGCCATGTAACGCCCCAAGACCGGAGCTTCAGATGCCTTCCAGGGTTTCCGGATTTCGTCGTGTGATTTGTTTTGGTTCGTTGCATTTCATCCTTGCATCTTGTGCATTGCATCATGTCATCTTGCAACCCATTTTAAAACTCAACTAAATAAATTGCATGGATCTTCGGTCCATTTAAATCGAGGGATTTCACATGGTGATTCTCTTTACAACTTATCCTCTCGATATTTAGAGAGATATAGTAATTATTCCAATTATGTGGAATTACCTTAACACACTTGCAAAAATCCCAATGCCTTTTATTATTTCAACTCTTGGCCTCTAACTTTGCCACTTGTCCTTTCATCATTTTCCGGAGCTTCACCTAATTTCTCAACATTTTTGGGCACTTCGAAAAACCTATCCTAGTTCAAACCTTTTGAATTAAATTCAAAGGAATTTGAATTTAATCTTTCAACTTGACCTTTTTCTATTTTCCCGGACCGTGCACATTTTTCTGAGTCCGTGAAAATTATCTCCGTGCCTAAATTCTTCCTCTAACCTTCTCTTCTCTCTTTTCCTTTCTCCTATTTTTTTTGTCACTGTTTTGTTAAGAGTAGAATCAAGAGAGGGAGAGAAGGGAGCCCAGCAGGCCATTTGGGCCCAGCTGCATCTAACCTAGCCGGCTCCAAGGCCCACTCCCCCGGCCCACCTAACCCTCTAACCTAGCCCGATCCCCTCGCATCTCCCCTCACTCCCTCGTTCGTCCACCGCCGCCAGGGAGAAGCCCCGCACATCGATCTCTCCCTCGTCTCGCTCCTCCCTCGATCCCTCTCCTCCTCTGTTTCCTACCGCCGCCGCGCACACACACACACCCGCACAGCACCCCGCAGCCAGCGCCAGGAGCTCGCCTCTCCTTCGCCATGGCCTCACAGCCCGATCCCCATGGCGCCAGTCTTCGCCGTGCCCCTGCTGCCTTCCTTCCCCGCGCCTCCTCCTCGCCAACTCCCTGTCGCCGAGCGTCGAGGAGAGGAGCCCCTCGAGCACCGGCCGCGCGCCGCGCGCCCAACCTCCTCTTCACCCGCCTCCTCGTCTGTCCGTCGCCGCCGCGGCGCGGGCCCCGCCTGACGGATCCCCGAGCAGTCTTCCGGCGCCGCGCCTCCCCGTCACCCGCGTCTCCTCGCGCTGGCCCCGGCCAGCCGGCCACCGGAGCCTCGCCGACGCCCCGTCCTTGCCTCTCCACACGCTCGCCAGGTCCCCGTGCCGAGCCGGCCCTGCAGCCCCGTCCCCGGCCTCCGATGACTCGCCGCGCCCGCCAAGTTCCTGCGTGAGCCTCCTCTGCTCGCTCGCGTGGGCCGCAGCGGCTGCAAGGCCGGTCGTAGCCAGCCAGCCTCGCCTCTGCTCCGAAACCAGGATCGTCAAGGTCATCTTCGAGAATTTTCGCCAAGTACCACGACATTCGGAGCCCCTTGGAAACGTCAAGTTCGACTACAAAATGTCAAACGTGTACCACTACCGCCGCCCGAACTTCTACGAACGGTGTACCACGACGAACATGTATGGCTACATGATGACCCGCCAAGACCTCGAACCACTACCATCGCGAGAACAACTACTTCCACTACCGTCGCCACGTGAACAACTACTTCCTCTACCGACGCCGTGTACAACTACTTCCGACGACGTCCCGTGAACGCCTACTTCCTCTACATCGCTCCGAATGCGAACCGTCTTGTTTGAACGCTTCGAAGGTATAACCCGAAACGACCGCCGTGGACCGAATGCACGTTGTATGAGATGCCCGTGTTTGCACCATGTCCGAATTGTCATTGCAAGTTCCTCCTCGTTTCCATGCCACAATCCCGTGGGAACCCGGTAGCCGGGAGCACCCCACCATCTTGCATGACTCGCTCACGCTCACTTCCTTTTGTACCGGTATCTCCGTGAGCTACCGGAACCGATATGTTGCCGTGGCATCATTTTCGGATATGTTGCCGTGGCACCATTTTGTTTCGCCGCCGTGGCACCTTTTCCCTTCCGCCATGGCGACTAATGCTTCTTATCATGCTCATGTCAACATTTTCATAAAAATTGCATAAAACTTGCATATGTCATCCGCATCATGATAACAACAATTAAAATGTTTAAAATTGTTGTTTGCTTTAAATTGCTAAATAACATGGGGATTTTCCGGAATTGTTGTTCGTTGCTTCCGGCCTCATTTAACCTTGACTAGATAGGTAGTTTTCATTTGCTTCACCCTCTTGCCATGCTTAACAACATTTAATATTGTTGGGTACATAAACGGGATCAAACTAAATAACTTATCGTGGTGTTTCGTCAATATGCAGTTGCATATTGAGCTCCATTTAATTTGTAGGATTGTTTGTGCACTTTGCCATGCCATGCCTCATTAAACCGGACATGCATCATACTTGATTGTGCATCGTGCCTTGACTATGCTTGTGTGTTTACCGTGGTTGTTTGCTTCTTTCTGGTTTGCTTCTCTTGTTAGCTTCGGTTTCGTTCCGGAGTTGTGAGGATTTGTTCGTCTACGTCCGTTTGTCTTCTTCATGGACTCGTTCTTCTTCCTTGCGGGATTTCAGGCAAGATGATCATACCCTCGAAATCACTACTATCTTTGCTATGCTAGTTTGCTTGCTCTTGCTATGCCAATGCTATGATGCCTACCTTTTGCTTGTCAGCCTCCCAAATTGCCATGTTCAGCCTCTAACCCACCATGTCCTAGCAAACCGTTGATTGGCTATGTTACCGCTTGCTCAGCCCCTCTTATAGCGTTGTTAGTTGCAGGTGAAGATTGAAGTTTGTTCCTTGTTGGAACATGGAGATGTTGTTCCTTGTTGGAACATGTTTACTTGTTGGGATATCACAATATATCTTACTTAATTAATGCATCTATATACTTGGTAAAGGGTGGAAGGCTCGGCCTTATGCCTGGTGTTTTGTTCCACTCTTGCCGCCCTAGTTTCCGTCATATCGGTGTTATGTTCCCGGATTTTGCGTCCCTTACGCGGTTGGGCTATTATGGGAACCCCTTGACAGTTCGCCTTAAGTAAAGCTCTTCCAGCAATGCCCAACATTGGTTTTACCATTCGCCACCTAGCCTCTTTTTCCCTTGGGTTTCGCGGACTCAAGGGTCATCATTATTTTACCCCCCCGGGCCAGTGCTTGTCTAAGTGTTGGTCCGAACTAGAGTCCTGTGCAGCGCCCCCTCGGGGCAACTCGAGGTTTGGTTTTAGTTGTACGGAGCGCTCATCTGAGTGTGCCCTGAGAAAGAGATATGTGCAGCTCCTATCGGGATTTGTCGGCACATTCGGGCGGTGTTGCTGGTTTAGTTTTACCCTGTCGAAATGTCTTGTTGTACCGGGATACCGAGTCTGATCGGAATGTCTCGGGTGGAGGTCTATTCCTTCGTTGACCATGAGAGCTTGTGATGGGCTAAGTTGGGACACCCTGCAGGGATTTGAACTTTCGAAAGCCGTGCCCGCGGTTATGGGCAGATGGGAATTTGTTAACGTCCGGTTGTAGAAAACCCGAAGTCGACCTTAATTAAAATACATCAACCGTGTGTGTAACCGTGATGGTCTCTTTCCGGCGGAGTCCGGGAAGTGAACACGGTGTTGGAGTTATGCTTGACGTAGGTTGCTATAGGATCACTTCTTGATCATACTTTTATCGACCGTGCTTTGCCCTCTCTTCTCGCTCTCTTTTGCGATTGTAGCCACCATATATGCTAGTCACTTGCTGCAGCTCCACGTCATATCTTGTCTTACCTATGAGCTTAAATAGTCTTGATCGCGAGGGTGCGAGATTGCTGAGTCCCCGTGGCTCACCAGATACTTCCAAAACCAGCTTGCAGGTGCCGTTGAGTCCGTGCAGATGACGCAACCAAGCTCAGGAGGAGCTCGATGAAGATCTTGTCCTTTGTGTTGTTTCCGTTCTAGTTGATCAGTAGTGGAGCCCAGTTGGGGTCGATCGGGGACCTTTGTCGCATTTGGGGTTCTTCTTTTATTTTGGTTCCGTAGTCGGACCTTGATTGTATCTGTATGATGTAATGCTTTATTCATGTAATTGTGTGAAGTGGCGATTGTAAGCCAACTATGTACCTCTTTCCCTTATGTATTACATGGGTTGTGTGAAGATTACCTCACTTGCGACATTGCTTTCAATGCGGTTATGCCTCTAAGTCGTGCTTCGACACGTAGGAGATATAGCCGCATCGAGGGCGTTACAAGCCAGTCCTCGTAGAGGTCATCGACGGGGCAGTAGCGCAGTAGCTCACGCGCCATGCACAGAGCGTCCTGCACGTCCACGGGAGTGCGACGAGCGTGGGATGACGAACCGGTCGGGGTCAGCGATGGAGTGGCGGTGCGGCCGTCCCGCCGCACTGAGGGGTGCAGCGAGGATGCTTGCTGCTTGTTCCCCACTGGGCTGGTGGCGGCGTTGGCGGCAGGCGACGGGGAACGACGGGGTGGCCTGCCGACGGGAGCCGTCTGAGCAATGCGGGCGGCAAGGGCAGCCCGGCGCTCAGCGCGAGCGCGGCGAGCATCCGCCATGGAGACGATGAAGCAATGGGACGCGTATCAACGAAAGGGAAGCTTCAGCACCCACCCTACCTAGCGCGCCAAATGTCGGATCTCGGGATCTGGCAAAACCCTCAAGGTTCGAACACTAGGGTGCGCGCGAAGATCTCCCCCTACCGATCCACCTCCTAGCTTCGCTAAGATCTCAAGGGCAAACTCGACGAACTTGCAACACAAAGGACACCAGATTTATATTGGTTCTGGCCACCATTGTGGTGTAATACCCTACTCTAGTGTGGTGTGGTGGATTGCCTCTTGGGCTAAGGATGAACAGTACAAGGGGAGGAACAACCTCCTGAGGTGAGGTGCTCTTGTGCTTGGTGGGCTTGTGGTTGTTCGGATCTCATCCCCTACCTATGGTGGTGGCTAGTCCTATTTATAGAGGCCCTGGTCCTCTACCCAAATATTGAGCGAGAAGGGAGCCAACAAAGGCCAATTAAAAAGGGGACAACTAGTACAGTTTATCCTGACAAAAGCAGTCTTTGCCTGCAAAAGGCTCTGGTGGTGATGCCGCCCTAGGCTCCATGGTGACCTCCGTCTTGTCGTCCTGCTGGTCATGGTCTCGTTGCACTGATATGGAACCTTTGCTTGATGCCTCGCTACGCCACGCCTACGCTTGCTTCCTTAGCACCAAAGAGGAAACAAGGACACTGTGCGCACTAGCGCCCGCCTGATCTTGATCGTCATGGCTCACGTCATTGGAACCTCGCGAGGTTTGCCTTGCCTTGAACTCTCCGCGCCTCGTGAGCCAGCCTGGTGAGGGTGCTCCCAAGGAGATCTTGTGTCGTCCGCCTTGCGAGGCTTGGCCCCTCACAAGGGTCTTGAGTGATTGTTGGTGAAGATGGGCTGTACGGGCCCGCTCGCAGAGCCACGCCGTGGTCCGCAGGCAGGAATGTGTCGGGATCCCCATTCCCAAAACGCCGACAGCTAGTTGATGCGCCGCAGGTCGCCTGCGGCCAGCGGTCGGTCACGAGTGCCTTGGAAGTTGGCGACGAAACGCTCGTGCATCTCACGCCAAGAGGAGATCGATCCCGCAGGCAAGTTCAGGAGCCACGAGCGCGCACCATCCTTGAGGGCCATGGCAAACCAGTTCGCCATGACCTTCTTGTCTCCATTGACTGCCTCGATGCTCAACTCGTAGAGCTGCAAGAACTCCGTGGGTTTGGGGGTGCCGTCGTAGCATGGAGGCAGGTCTGGCTTGAACTTGCCTGGCCAGACGACGCTGCGCAGCTCAGGAGTAAAGGCACGGTAGCCTATTGTGGTCACTGGAGGCAGTCGCGGTGGCGGAGCCTGATCCTGATATCCACGCACCGCCATCGCAGGCGGCGAGCGGTCTTGACGCAATGGCGCTGGGAGTGCAGGAGCATTTTCTTGCGGCCTTGGGACTTCTAGGAAGCTTCCTTCTTCGTGCGCGGGCGCCCGACGTGGTGAACCACGCCGCGGGACCATGCGTCTTGGTGCGAGGGCGCTGTCTTGATGCAGAGGTGGCGGAGGCACTCCGTGAGCCGCGTGTCTTGGTGCGAGGGCGCCGTCTTGATGCCGAGGCGGCGGGGGTGCTCCTTTGAGCCACGTCGCCCGCGGCTGGAGGTGGGCGAGGTAGTGAGAGGGATGGTGCAGGAGAGCCCCCGGCAGCGCTGATGAGCTCGACGATGCGGTCCAGCCAGTCGTCGTAGAGATCGTCGACCGGGCGGTAACGCAGGAGCTCGCATGGTATGTGCAATGCGGCCTACGCATCCATGGGCGCGCGACGAGCGTGGGACCGGGAGCCGGCCGGAGTCAGCGACGGGGTGGCGGTGCGTCCATCCTGCTACACGGAGGGGTGCAGTGATGAAGCCTGCTGCTCGTTCGTTGCCGGGCCGGTGGCGGCGTTGGCCGCGGGTGATGGAGAACGGCGGGGAGGTCCACCAGCGGGCGCCGTCTGAGTGACGAGGGTAGCGAGGGCGGCCCGATGCTCAGCACGAGCTCGGCGAGCGTCAGACATGGATGCGGTGGAGCGCGAATCAATAGAAGAAAAGCTTCAGCGCACCCCTACCTGGCATGCCAAATGTCGGATTGTGGGTTCCGGTAAACCCTTGAGGTTTGAACACTGGGTGCGCACGAAGATCTCTCTGTCCCTAGCTCACTCTTGCAACGATCTCTAGGCCTAGCTCGCCGAACCCAAGGGGCAAGTGACACGAGAGTTTATACTCGTTCGAGCTACCATTGTGGTGTAATACCCTACTCTAGTGTGGTGTGGTGGATTGCCTCGTGGGCTGAGGATGAACTAGTACAATGGACGAACAGCCTCGTGAGGAGAGGTGTTCTTGAGCTCGATGAGCTGGTGTGTTTGAGGATCTTCCAAATGATCCGTCCAGTTGAGCCCTCCTGACTATGGTTGTGGCTAGCTGATAACCCACAAGTATAGGGGATCAATTGTAGCCTCTTTCAATAAGTAAGAGTGTCGAACCCAACGAGGAGCTAAAGGCAGAACAAATATTCCCTCAAGTTCTATCGACCACCGATACAACTCTACGCACGCTTGATGTTCGCTTTACCTAGAACAAGTATGAAACTAGGAGTACTTAGTAGGTGTTATTGGATAGGTATGCAAGATAATAAAGAGCAAGTAAATAAAAAGTAGGGGCTGTTTAGATAAAGACACAACTAAGTTTGGTTTAGTAGAGAGTTTGTTGTTACGAGAAAGTTATTTGTCCCTAGGCAATCGATAACTAGACCGGTAATCGTTATTGCAATTTTATTTGAGGGAGAGGCATAAGCTAACATACTTTCTCTACTTGGATCATATGCACTTATGATTGGAACTCTAGCAAGCATCCGCAACTACTAAAGATTCATTAAGGTAAAACCCAACCATAGCATTAAAGTATCAAGTCCCCTTTATCCCATACGCAAACAACCTACTTACTCGAGTCTGTGCTTCTGTCACTCACGCCACCCACCATAAAATCATAAGCATATTGCAAACCCTATAGCGGGAATCCCTCATGCTTGCGCGACACGGAGAGCACCATAGGACAGCACCAATAATAAAACATACAACTCAAACCAATCTTGATCATCAAATAGCCATTAGGACAAAACAGATCCACTCAAACATCATAGGATAGCCATACATCATTGGGAAATAATATATAGCGTTGAGCACCATGTTTAAGTAGAGATTACAGCGGGTAAGAGAGAGGTTACACCGCTGCATAGAGGGGGGAAGAGTTGGTGATGATGCCGGTGAAGTTGTTGGTGAAGATGGCGGTGATGGTGATGGCCCCGGCAGCGCTCCGGCACCATCGGAAGCAAGGAGGAGAGGGCCCCCTTCTTCTTCTTCTTCCTTGACCTCCTCCCTAGATGGGAGAAGGGTTTCCCCTCTGGTCCTTGGCTCCCATGGTGTGGGAGGGGCGAGAGCCCCTCCGAGATTGGATATCTCTCTCTGTCTCTCTCTGGTTCTGCATTCTCTCCTAGCTCTGTTTCACCGTTTCTTATATATATATGGAGATCCGTAACTCCGATTGGCCTGAAACCTTCGCCGTGATTTTTTTCTGAATATTAGCTTTCTTGCGGCAAAAGAAGAGCGTCAACCGCTTTACAGTGGGCTCACGAGGGTAGGGGGCGCGCCCTAAGGGGGGGCGCCCCCTGCCTCGTGACCACCTCGGGCACTGGTTCACGTTGATTTTCCTTCTAAATTTTCCATATTTTCCAAAAATAAGCTCCGTCCGTTTTTATCCCGTTTGGACTCCGTTTGATATGGATATTGTCGGAGTAATGGGCCACGGGTAGGCTAACCCGAGCCCCAGAACCTTTCAAGACATCGGGGCAAGCTGCGCCCCTCAAGACCCCAGGACGAAGAGCCGCCTTCTGAGAAGTCGGCGGCAAGATAGCCGACTGCCCACTCGCGGCCGAGTCCCGGGGACGACTTCAGGATAAGCCGACTCCTGACTAGCGACTTCCAGAGAAGCCGGCTTTGGGGAGTCGGCCCATGACTCCAACAAACCCCATGCCCCCATGAAGAGGGACGGGACGGGGAGTGGCTACAGTCAAGCCCACTCCCACCCCTTACCAGGGGCAGGCATGGCTACAACACGCCGTACCCAGGAAGATCTCCGTGCGGCGTGGCACTGTTGCCGTGCCGGCCCTGACATCAGCACCAAAGGACCGAATCCTGCGCCCATGACGACTTGTCTGTATGACCCTAGGGCGGCGGGTCCCACCAGCCAGTGAGACCCCAGGAGACGGCAAGTGCACCCCCAGTCGGACCCATTGGGAGTCGGCCCCGAGAGTCGGCCAGATCCTCCCTCGGGGCCCACACACCATTAATCAGATGTGACGGAAAATGGCAACAGTGATCGCCCGCCAGGCGGCGGGGCTGTTGCCACGACTCCATGACCAAGCCCACGTCATCACAAGCACGGCTACAGTAATCAGCAGCCGGCAAGACCCGCCCGCGGCGGACGTGGCCTATCGGCTCCGTACCTAGCCAGTCGGCGGGCCCCAGCAGTCGGCGGAGAAGACGGAGGCCGGAGACGCTGACGGCTGGGCCCGCGTCCAGCCAGATTACCATTGTACCCCTGGGGGGGTAGGCCTATATAAACCCCCCAGGGCACCCATGCAAGGGGTTGGAATCCATTAGCTCTAGACCAGATCATATAGGAGGGAGAGAGCTAGCCTTGCCCTCTCCTACCTCCAGGAAAACAGCTCTAGGAGCAATCATGTAACACTTTGCCATAGTGATCATGCGGAGACCCTGCAGAGCAACAGTAGGGGTGTTATCTCCCTGGAGAGCCCTGAAGCTGGGTAAGATTCGCCGGCGTGCATGTCTACACCTCATCCCGTTTCCAGGCACCGGCGACGTTCAACTCGCCCCCACCATGATAAGCCATCCTTTGGCATATGTCGCACCCAACCCCCGACATTTGGCGCCCACCGTGGGGCATGGTGCACCGTCATCCGGAGACCTGTTCTGGACGGGAACCCTTTTCCTCCCTGGCAAGCGCAGCCAGCCAGGCACGCCAGACGGAGTTTGCGCCGACGCGCTGCATGGCGTTGAGATCGCCTGCGCAGCTAGCCGCCTCGCCGAACATGTCGTCGAGGTTCGCATCTCCGACGAACCTGCATCCGACGCAGGCACGGGCGGCCCCGAGAGCCTCCTCGCGGGCATCCTCGACCAACTCCATGTCGCCGGCGAGCCTGCCGTGGACTTGGAGTCTGTAGGCTCCACCGACCCGATGCTGGTCGACTCCGACACCGCGTCGCTCGACGCGTTCCCCACTAACGTGGTGGTCTACGACGAGCCTCTCCCTCGCGCGGAGAGCAACGGAAGCACCGTCACCGAGGTGCTCGTCATCAGTCATGGCGAGCCCTCCGACGGAGGAGCGCATGACCCGCTGGGCGCGGCGCTGCAAGACCTGACTGCGCCCATTCCAGAAGACGCTGACGCGGAGACGTTGGAGGCGCGCCGCCTTCAGCTGGTCAAAGGCGCGAAGAAGCTGGCTAGCATGAGACTCTTGTCAGAAGCCTACCAGCGAGAGATGGATCGCGCTGTTGGTGGCTCGCTAGCCCCAGCTGGGCCTAGCCGCCTTGGCACGGTCCAGCAGCGCGGCATAGCCATCGCCAATCTGTTCGGGGCAAGCCGCCCTGTGTATGCTACCCCTGTGGAGAACATCCGAGCCGCCCAGGCGGCGGCGGACGAGCTGGACAATTTCGAAGGCGAAGAGCGCTACCTGATGATGGAGCGAGTCCAGGGGCTCCTCGATGCGGCTTCCGTGCAGAACGAGGCCGGCTACTGCAGGGAGGCGCCGCAGCGGCAAAACGACGACCTTCGCCAAGATCAAGGCGCAACGTCTTGAACATCGACTGGCGGCGCCCGAGGAAGAAGAGACAAGGATCCGACTGTTAGCCACAGTCGGACTCGCATTACCATAGAGCGCGACCGAGACGGCCGCCCGAGAGCAGTGGAACGACGGGACGACTGTCTGCCTCCTCCTCCTCGCAGGGAAATGCGAGTCTCCCTGCCGCCTGTTGATCATCCAACTCTTGGCGACCGCCTTGGCCGCCGAGAGGGAGTCGGAGAAAATGACGCCCGCCACCGGATCGATCGACTTCACCAATCCCTGGCGTTGGAAGAAGAAGACGAGTTGGGTCCGCCTTGCTTCGGGCCCCGCATTCGAGACGAGCCCTTTCCCAAAGGGTTCACGCTCCCAAGAGACACTCCCAAGTACACAGGCTCCGTGAAGCCGGAAGATTGGCTAGTCGACTACTCCACGACTGTCAGCATAGCAAACGGCAACAAGCATGTCGCCGTAAAGTACGTTTCGCTCATGCTCCTGGGCACGGCCCGGACATGGCTGAATAGCCTGAAGCCCCGCAGCATCAACAGCTGGGTCGACTTCACTGAAGCATTTGTCCACAACTTCACCAACACATACAAGCGTCCTCCCAAGCCTCGTCAGCTCTCCTTGTGCATACAAGGTCCTGACGAGTCGACTCGCGACTACCTCACGCGTTGGGCCGAGCTTTGGAACTCCTGCGAGGGCGTGCACGAGGTGCAGGCAATCGAGTACTTCACCGCCGGGTGCAGAGAAGGCACGCTCCTCAAGCACAAGCTCCTCTGCGACGAGCCAGAAACCCTTGACGAGCTGCTGATCATAGCAGACAAGTACGCCACGGCCGACTCCTCCATGAAGGCGGAGATTCAAGATAGCGCGACTGGCAAAGTGGCCCCTCAAGCTCCAAGAACCCCGGCGGGAGATGCTAGTCGGCGGCAACAGCAGAGCGACCACAAGCGCAAGGCCCCGCAGCCGGCTTCCAGCAGCCGGCAGGTGGCGACAATTGAAGACCAGCAGCCGAATGAGCAGCCTCCACCCAAGCGATAGAAAGGTGGCAAGCCCAACTGTCAGTGTCAAAACCGGCGGATCTCGGGTAGGGGGTCCCGAACTGTGCGTCTAGGCCGGATGGTAACAGGAGGCAAGGGATATGAAGTTTTACCCAGGTTTGGGCCCTCTCGATGGAGGTAAAACCCTACGTCCTGCTTGATTAATATTGATGATATGGGTAGTACAGGAGTAGATCTACCACAAGATCGGAGAGGCTAAACCCTAGAAGCTAGCCTATGGTATGATTGTTGTTGTATATGTCGTCCTACGGACTAAAACCCTCCGGTTTATATAGACACCAGAGAGGGTTAGGGTTACACAAAGTCGGTTACAATGGTAGGAGATCTACATATCCGCATCGCCAAGCTTGCCTTCCAAGCCAATGAAAGTCCCTTCTAGACACGGGACGAAGTCTTCAATCTTGTATCTTCATAGTCCAGGAGTCCGGCTGAAGGTATAGTCCGGCCATCCGGACACCCCCTAATCTAGGACTCCCTCAGTAGCCCCTGAACCAGGCTTCAATGACGACGAGTCCGGCGCACAGATTGTCTTCGGCATTGCAAGGCGGGTTCCTCCTCCAAGTACTTCATAGAAGATTTTGAACACAAAGATAGTGTCCGGCTCTGCAAAATAAGTTTCCACATATTGCCATAGAGAGAATAATATTTACACAAATCTAATCTGCTGACTTATTCCGTAGTGTGACACACCACAACCAAGCCTTTATCCGAGTCGTTCATTATCCCACCTCAGCATGTCATGCGAGGCGGTTTCCTTGGCACGTCTTGTTAAAGCAGAGATCGTGTCCCCTTATTCCGGGATTCTCATTAATACGGGCGTGGGTAACCCAACCGCTTCTAGGACTCCTAGATTATGGGCAAGTCCAAACGGACACGGAGAGGACGCTTGATATTCACCCTCTTTATAAAGGGACACGGCTTTTATTTTCCCTCCCGTGTTCAATCGAATCCTTCCCCCACCTCAAGCTCAAGTGCCCAAAGTTCAGGTCAGGTGCTTCGAACCTTCAGTCATGTACGGATCTAGCCTTCAAGGTCGATGGGTGCCTTCCTCCGTCACGGAAGAAGACATCAAAAAGTTGAGGGAGGCCAGATATCTGACCGCCGAGATTTTGCATCGGCTGCCTCCCCGAGGGCAGGCCGTCCCCACCCCCGAACCCAACGAGAACGTCGTGTTCGTCTCCCACTTCCTCCAAGGTCTAGGCCTTGCTCTGGATCCTTTCGTCAGGGGTTTGCTGTTTTATTACAGGCTAGACTTCCATGATCTAGCTCCAGACTCCTTTCTTCATATCACGACATTTATTGTCGTGTGCGAGGCCTTCCTCCGGGTTACCCCTCACTTTGGCCTATGGCTCAAGACCTTTGAAGTGAAGCCGAAGATGATCGAGGGGCAACATGCAGCGTGTGCAGGCGCCTCAATATGCAAGATGACGGGAGCTCCGTGGCCCAAAGGTTCCTTCCCAGAGGTGTCTGAATTGTGGCAACAGGAGTGGTTCTACATCACGGCTCCTAGAAGTGCCAAGTGGGCGGCCGCCCCTGTTTTCCGCTCGGGCCCTCCACCACAACTGATGTCATGGATCAGCAGAGGTCTGAGCTGGGGTCCAGCCAAGGACGTGCCTATAATGCAAAGCCGCATTCGAGATCTCTTCAATGGAGATTTCAGTTTGGTTGCGGTAATACAAGTTATGCTGGTTCGTCAAGTCCAGCCTTGCAAACGCCGGCCTCTTCGCCTATGGGAGTTCAATCCCGAGGGACTGCATGTCATTCAAAATTTTCTCGGCCTGACGCACGAGGAGATGTACAAGTCATTCTTCGGACCTCAGGTGGAGTGTCCGGAAATCACCGAGGACGTGGGCCTGAGTAGTAACCGCGTCGCCGAACAGGTAAGGCATCTTTCGGCCGAACATACTATCTCTCCTTCGTTACGAAGTTATTTCTGAGAGTTTGCTTTTTGACCAGGACTGGCTGACAAAGGCGAAGTTGATTCGGTGTTCGGCCCCCCTCCCTGAGGGTTTGGAAAATCCGGTATTGGAAAAGATGCTCCAGTCCGCACCTTGCCCGGAGCCCTTGAAGGAAGATACTGTGGAGGATAATGCAGGCGGATGCGGGCCCCCAACGCTACCCATTCTAGCCGAGGGAGCGAGTGTCTCCATGAAGGAAGACGACCAGAAGAGGAAAATGACTACGCCCGGGGATTCGGAAGCCGAAGCTTCCAAACGGGAGAAGAAGTCTCCCATAGAGGGTCCTACCTTGGGGGGCTCCATTGCCACACAAAGTCCGCGGGGGGATCAATTCTCCCGCGAGTCGTAAGTGACCCGAAATACTTTAATAGTACAGATATGCCATCTTTTTATTCTGAGAAGATAACCACCGCATATATTTTTGTAGTTCGGGCCTTAGCCCCTCTCAAATGAGCTCATCTTCGGGGGATCCTCTTCCAGAGATGATGGAGAGCGAAACACCTCCTCCGGACTCCTTCGCTCTGGAAGCGGGCGACCCTGAAGTGTCGTCGTGGAGGGCCTCTCCGAGTCCGGTGAGGCCAGAAGATAATCCCATTGACCCTCGAAGCTCCAAGTGTCTGGCTCCTGAAGAGAGCAGACAAAAGAGTCCGGCACCGTCTAGTGTGCGATTGGATGTTCTAAGGGAGTTGGTGGGGCGAGCGGCCATCTCAGATGAACACCGTGTGTTGATGAATACGGTGATGGAGAGAATATCGTCCACCGAAAGCGGATTGCATGAAGCTTTTATGAGTCTACTGACAGGCTTTGAGGTACATAGAAGAATGTATGATAGTCCTGCACATGCTAGATGTGCCTTGGGTAGATAGTAGCCCCTGAGACTCTGGTTGTCGTCGGAAACGATGACGAACAGAGGATCATATTCCTAGGTGATAACCATGCTGCCTCTATGTGCAGGTGATGGAAGCTCCGGTGGCTAGCCGGACTAGCGAATTTGCCCATTTAGAACGACAGTTGGATGCGGCAGACGCTGACATCGAGCTTGTTAACAAAAGGCTTGACGAGGCACAGGGTAAGTGTCATTATATGGTAAAGGCCACATAGGAAGAGTAGCATGATGCCAGTATCTTTAATATGTTGTGACTACAGATGGAGCTGGAACTGTTGAAGCCTTGCGGGCAGAACTTGCCCGAGCCAAGGAACAAGCGAGGTTGGGTAATGCGGCTGCTTTGAAGGCGACCGAAGAGTTGCAAGCCGAGAAGGCCGCGCATGGCAAGAGCCGAGACAAGATGGCCAAGATGGCCATAGAATTAAAAGCCGCCGCCGACCTTGCCGGGTTCTTGAAAAGGAAAACCGAGCGAAGGCATCGAACCTTGAGAAGGCTACTGCGACGAGAAAGGACCTCCGCTCTGCAATGAGGGCAAAGAAGGAGGAGCTGCGGGAAGCCGGGGATATTGTAGCTGGGAAATACTTTATGTTGCAGAGGAAGTTCGGAGATCCACGGTATGCCCCTCTGGATCGGCTGTGGAGTTCGGAGGATGTATATATGGATTTGGCGGCGAGCGCTGCCGACACAGCCAAGTATTTCCAGGGTCAGACGGACCATGAAGTAGACCAGCTGTTTTGGAGACAATTCCATTCTCCCGAGCGTCCGCTTTCATTGACTAACCAATTAGCCGAATGGGCCGAACTAAATAGGTTGTCCGGACTCTCCATGAGGTCTATTGTGGATCAGCTATGTCCGGAAAGGTCAAAACTGAACAGCTATTTTAGCTTGGTGCAGCAGTTCCTTGACGTGGTGCCGCACATTACTGCGATGAAGAGGTCGGCATGCATAGAGGGCACATGGATGGCCTTTGCCCATGTTAAAGCATACTGGACGGAGATGGATGCTACCACTGTTGCAGCGCGGGATTTGGCCATAGGTCGAAAGGCTGCTGAGCACTACTTTGAAGAAGTTCTTGAGGGTGCTCGTTTGACAGAGACCCAGTGCTCAAAAAATATTATGTTTGAGTGATATGTAATCTCATTGTAAGCGAAATGCTTTTATAAATTTTTATAAGGCTATTTTGATACTTTTGCCTAAAAGTAATATGATGCCTCCTGGGCGGCCGTTTATGTATACATGTGTATAACCTGAAAGATTGCAGCCGTCGGCTTCAACCCTCACGCATATAATGCGGAGGTGCTCGCAAAAACACACGTTCACACTTAACCCAACGTCTTGGTCCTATTAAGGAGGTGATAGCGGAGCGAGCGAGGCAACCGGACTATGATGCTTTAGCACTTTCACTTAGCCATAGGAGTTTGACAGTGGGGCTACTAAATAGCCCCTGGTGGCTCCGCACTTTCCCGGTCCCGGGGTGCGTACATGCCTGGCCGGAAAACGGCCCTTCGTTAAGGCGGAGGAATTCTAACATTCCAACAGGTCATCGAGTGGTTGACCAGTCTCACACTATATCATGACAGTCAGTTTTCGGCTTTCTCTACTGAGGTGCTCGTCCGGATGAACCAGGGCACAATCGCAGTAGTTCTCCTGGTGCTACCTTAGCCGGTAAAGTGGAATGTAAGGCATCAAAACACAGGAGCCGGGCAAACCCAACATTTGACCAAAGACAATGATTCGGAGCTGATGCATATAGGGCCAACCTCGCGACGCCGAACACTCCCTAAGGTATTCAGTCTTTGTGGTATAAACCGGGCCTAAATAATGGCCTTTGTAAGAAGCCCCTTGTGTCCAGGTACGTGCATTGTTCTGGCGTGGCCACATGCCAAGACGTCAGCATCCTTCTCAACGGTGGATATGTAACAACAAGAGACAGTAAAAAAGGTTTATGCAGGGTCTTAATCTAAAAAGAATCCTTGGAGCGGGTCCCTGCTGCACGTCTGCGCCTGTGTCTCCATTGTGCCGTATCCTGGATGGGTGTAGCACGATGATCGTCTGTAAAAGAAAGGAATTTAGGTGAAAAAGTTGTCGTGCAAAAATATAGTTTGTTAAAGAAACCATGTATAATTCAAGATGAGAAGAAATTGCCACTTGTCTACGCGTGTTGAGCCCCTTGTATTGACAAATAGGGGTGTGACCATTTATCCGGTATAAGTAGCGGTGCCGGACTCGATTAGTTGTGTCTGAGGTCTTGACGACCTATTGGATGCTTTCGCTGGTCCGGGCGCCTTTAATATACGGCTGCCAAGGCAGCCTCACTCTCTTCGGCGCGCAGAGATCGCTTGATATTTCCATGCACTGTAATGATGCCACGTGGACCGGGCATCTTGAGTGTGAGGGAGGCGTAGTGTGGTATTGCATTAAAGCGAGCGAAAGCTTCGCTTCCGAGTAATGCTTGATAGCCACTTTGAAACGGAGTGATGTGGAAAGTTAAATGCTCGCGATGGAAGTTATCGGGGGAGCCGAATATAACTTGTAGTAAGAGGGAGCCCGTACAACGAGCCCCTAGGCCTGGCGTTACTCCTTTAAAGGTAGTGTTGCTATGGCGAATTTGTGTTGGGTCTAACCCCATCCCGCGGATTGTATCCTGATATATTAGGTTTAGGCTACTGCCGCCGTCCATCAAGATTCGTGTGAAGTGACATCCGCCAATTACTGGGTCTAATACCAGGGCAGCCCATCCTGCGTGTCGGATACTTGCTGAGTAATCGCGATGGTTGAAAGTGATCGGTTGAGATGACCAGTGGCAGGACTTCGTGGTGACAGGCACTTGGGTATGTTTTCCTGGGAGTGCCGAGTTGTTTTTTCCCTTGATCACGTGTAACACGTTTACTGTTTTGACTTCTGGTGGAAATTTCTTTTGTTCCCCCATGTCTTGCTTGGGGGGCTCGTCCTCATCTTCACTTGGTGTATCCTCCCCCTTGTGTATGGCGTTGAGCTTGCCGGACTGCTTGAAGACCCAACATTCTCTGTGGGTATGATTAGCGGGTTTACCAGGGGTACTATGGATCTGGCATACTTGGTCCAGAATTTTGTTGAGGCTGGACAGTTCATCCCTGCTGCCTTTAGGGGGCGGCTTTTGACCTGGCTGAGAGCTTTTGAATCCGGCATTTACTACCGTGCCCTTCGTGCCGTCTTCTTTAATCCAGCGTTTGTTATTGCTGTTGTGCCATGATTTCCCGTTTCCATCTCGAACTTCAGATGTACTGGGGTCGCTGGTGCTGCATCTGGCTAGCCAGCTGTCCTCACCCGCGCAAAAGCGGGTCATGAGGTTTGTTAATACGGCCATTGTTCTCAGCTTATTTTGGCCGAGGTGTCTGGCGAGCCATTCGTCATGGACGCTATGCTTGAAAGCTGCCAAGGCTTCGTCGTCCGGACAGTCGACAATCTGGTTCTTTTTAGTAAGAAACCTGTTCCAAAGCTTTCGGGCTGACTCTCCGGGCTATTGAGTTATATGACTCAAATCGTCCGCATCCGGAGGTCGGACATAAGTCCCTTGAAAATTTGGCCGAAAGGCGTCTTCGAGCTCTTCCCAACTTCCAATGGAGCTTTCGGGGAGGCCTTTGAGCCAGTGACGAGCTGGCCCTTTGAGCTTGAGGGGTAAGTACTTGATGGCGTGGAGATCGTCTCCTCGAGCCATATGGATGTGAAGGGTGTAGTCCTCAATCCAGACCCCAGGGTCTGTTGTTCCGTCGTATGCCTCTATGTTTACGGGCTTGAATCCCTCAGGAAATTCATGGTCCAGCACCTCATCGGTGAAACATAGGGGGTGTGCGGCACCCCTGTAGCTGGGTGTACCGCGTTGTTCGGATGTTTGTTGTGTTTCATTGTATGCTGGGGCGTGCTTGCGTGGTCCATAGATGGATCTTGTTGCGCCGTCCTTTGGGTGCGAGCCCTCGCCTGGGTCGCGTGTTGTATTGTGAGCGGCGTTGTATGCCGCTCTGTGTTGGTAGAGGGGTCGTCTATCCGACCTGGTGGCTGCTTTGATATTTGGTGGTGGGGGGTCTGAGGCCTCCTCACCGAATTCGGGTAGCAACTTCCATTTTGGGTAGCTCTTGGAGGGGCGATTGTCGCCGTACCTCGCTGCTGTGTTGAGTATTTTGCTCCATCTGATGTGGAGTGTGTCTTGCATAGCCTTGAGCCTTTGCTTCTGCTTTTTCAGACTCCTCGCGGTGGCAACAAGCCTTTTACGGGCAGTCTGCTGCTCCGGGTGCCTGTCCGGCGTTACGTTGTCCGGACCATTATCCTTGATAGGATTTGTTTGTTCGGTTTGATTATCCGGATTGCCGTTGTCCGGCAGCGGTTCGCCCTGCTCTAGCGCTGGGTCTGTGTGATCGCTATTTTTGTCGAGGTGGGATTTGGGGCGGCGCTTGCGTCGCCGCTTTGACTGCTTTTCGAGGGAACAAGCCTTCGGTGCGTCCTTCCGCTCCTCGTCGTCATCCTTTGGTGCATCCACCATGTATACGTCATATGACAAGGTGGCGTTCCAGGGCCCGATAGGCGCTGGTTCTTTATCATCTCCTTCATCAGCATCCATATTGTCGATGTCTTCGGAGTCAAAGTCGAGCATGTCGGTTAAATCGTCGACAGTGGCTACAAAGTGGGTGGTGGGTGGGCTTTGAATTTCTTCATCGTACGAATCCCAACCTTGCTGACCGTAGTCCGGCCAGGGCTCTCCTGATAAAGAGAGATACTTTAGTGTCTTCAGAATATCGCCGAAAGGCGAGTGCTGAAAGATGTCCGCGGCAGTAAACTCCATGATCGGCGCCCAATCGAATTCGATTGGCAGGGGCGCAGAGGGTTTGGAGTCCGGAGAGGAGTCCGGCTCCTTGGAGTCTCGAGTCTCGCAGAGTGCGGGGCTGGTGTTCGGCTCGATCGCCGTTGGGATCGCAGCCCTGGAGGCGGCGTCCAACCACCCATCCTCGATCGGTGCAGTTGGCTCTGAAGTAAGGGTCGAAGCCGATGCGGGTGCGGCCTCCAGGGCACTGTTTGGCGGCAGAGCTAGATCATGCTCCTCGTGACAGTGCAGCGCGCTCGGTAGTGGCTCGAATCCGTCGAAGATCAAGTCCCCGTGGATGTCAGCCTGTAGTTTAAGCTTCCAAATCTGACTTGACGGCCAGGGGCATAGCTTTCGATCTGCTCCAGATGGCCAAGTGAATTGGTCCGCAGCGCGAAGCCACCGAAGATGAAGATCTGTCCGGGGAGGAAGGTCTCACCCTGGACTGCATCGCCATTGATGATCGTAGGAGCCATCAAGCCTGACGGTGACGACACAGAGGAACTCTCAATGAAAGCACCAATGTCGGTGTCAAAACCGGCGGATCTCGGGTAGGGGGTCCCGAACTGTGCGTCTAGGCCGGATGGTAATAGGAGGCAAGGGACACGAAGTTTTACCCAGGTTAGGGCCCTCTCGATGGAGGTAAAACCCTACGTCCTGCTTGATTAATATTGATGATATGGGTAGTACAAGAGTAGATCTACCACGAGATCGGAGAGGCTAAACCCTAGAAGCTAGCCTATGGTATGATTGTTGTTGTATATGTCGTCCTACGGACTAAAACCCTCCAGTTTATATAGACACCGGAGAGGGTTAGGGTTACACAAAGTCGGTTACAATGGTAGGAGATCTACATATCCGTATCGCCAAGCCTGCCTTCCACGCCAAGGAAAGTCCCTTCCGGACACGGGACGAAGTATTCAATATTGTATCTTCATAGTCCAGCAGTCCAGCTGAAGGTATAGTCCGGCCATCCGGACACCCCCTAATCTAGGACTCCCTCACCAACTGGTTGCCGGCCTTCTCATACGAGCAAACTCTGGATGGACCTTGCAAGTTCCATAGCAGCGCGAAGCCGTCGAACCACACCACCCGGAAGTGCCACTGTCTCACTAGGATCGCCAAGGGAGACAGCCTCCTACGTCCACCGCCTACTGGGCAGCCGCCTCCGCCTCCGCCCCAGCAGCCGGCTGTCAGACCGATCGGCGCAGTACAAGACGAATACCCCGAAGAGCACGGAGCCTACGTGGTGTTCAATAGTATGGCTGACGATCGACGCAGCAGGCAGCTGTATCGACAAGAGGTGAACGCAGTAGCATCAGAGACGCCAAAGTTCATGCACTGGTCTGAGAAGCCTATCAGCTAGAGCAGGGCTGATCACCTAGAGGTGATGCCGAGTCCGGGCTCCTATGCCTTGGTCTTGGATGCCACCTTTGCCACAGATAGATGAGCCGCGCGTTTCTCGCGAGTCCTGATAGATGGAGGCAGCAGCATCAACATCCTGTACAAAGACACCATGGAGAAATTAGGAATCAAGCAAAGACAGCTTCAGAACAGCCGGACTGTGTTCCATGGCATCGTTCCTAGGCTTTCCTGTTTCGCCAATCGGCAAGATCCTGATGGACGTCCTCTTTGGAGACAAGGAACACTTCCGCCAAGAGTCAGTTTGGTTTGAGGTGGTGGACCTCGAGAGCCCATACCATGAACTACTTGGCCGACCTGCCCTGGCCAAGTTCATGGCGGTCCCCCACTACGCCTACCTCAAAATGAAGATACCCAGCTCCAGGGGAATTCTGACTGTAGCGGCGACTACCGGAAGTCGTCTGCCTGTGCAACTGAGAGCAGTCGGCTAGCCGAGTCCCTGGTGATCGCAGCCGAGAAGTGGCTCCTGGAACGGGTTGTGGCGATGGCCGGCAAGCAGCCAGAGGTGTCGCCCAACCCAAAGGAGTCGGAGGCTGAGGGTTCGTTCAAGCCGGCCAAGGAGACAAAGAAGATACCCTTGGACCCGGATCACCCAAAGAGGTACACTGTCATAGGCGCAAACCTCGACAGCAAATAGGAAGGCGAGCTCGTTGACTTCCTCCGTGAGAATCGGGACATCTTCGCATGGTCACCCAAAGACATGCCAGGTGTACCAACGGAATTCCCCGAGCACAAATTACATGTCCGATCTGATGCAAAGCCGGTCAGGCAGCCCCTGCGCCGCCTATCAGAAGAGAAGAGAAGAGTTGTCGGAGAAGAAATTGCCAGGCTCCTAGCGGCCAGCTTCATTATGGAAGTATTCTTTCCAGAGTGGCTAGCCAACCCAGTCCTGGTACTGAAGAAGAACAAGCAGTGGCGAATGTGTATTGACTACACGAGCCTCAACAAAGCCTGCCCCAAGGACCCATTTGCTCTACCAAGAATTGATCAGGTGATAGACTCCACAGCCGGATGCGAGCTGTTGAGCTTTTTGGATGCATATTCAGGATATCACCAGATCAAGCTGAACCCGGCTGACAGACTGAAGACCGCCTTCATCACGCTGCTTGGAGCCTTCTGCTACCTCACCATGACATTTGGCTTGAGGAATGCCGGCGCCACCTTTCAGCGCTGCATGCAGAAGTGCCTCCTCAAGCAACTCGACAGAAACGCCCACGTCTACATGGACAATGTGGTGGTGAAGACGGAAAAGCGTGGAACACTGCTAGAAGACCTCAAGGAGACCTTTGAGAACCTGCGCCGATTCCAGATCAAGCTCAACCCCGAGAAGTGCGTCTTCGGAGTACCAGCCGGCCAGCTCCTTGGCTTCCTGGTCTCTGAACGCGACATAGAATGCAACCCTGTAAAGATCAAGGCCATCGAGAGGATGGAGGTACCCAGCCGACTGCTGGACGTGCAAAAGATCACCGGCTGCTTGGCTTCCATCAGCCGATTCATCAGTCGGCTAGGTGAGAAAGCTCTCCCCTTATACCAACTCATGAAGAAGACCACTTTTTTCGAGTGGAACCACAAGGCGGACGAAGCTTTTCTCCAGTTGAAGAAGATGCTGACCACTCCACCCGTTCTGGCGGCTCCGACTCCTAAGGAACCTATGCTCCTGTACATCGCCGCCACCAGCCAGGTAGTCAGCACGGTCATTGTAGTGGAACGCAAGGAGGAAGGCAAGGCACTACCTGTCCAGAGACCGGTATATTACCTGAGTGAAGTACTGTCGGCCTCCAAGCAGAACTACCCCCACTATCAGAAGATGTGTTATGGCGTACACTTTACCGCCAAGAAATTGAAGCCTTACTTTCAAGAGCATCCAATCACTGTGGTCTGCACAGCTCCACTTGACGAGATCATCAAAAGCCGAGATGCTTCTGGCCGAGTAGCCAAGTGGCCATAGAGCTGGCTGCCTACACCATCTACTACTAGCCCCGCACTGCCATCAAGTCACAAGCGTTGGCCGACTTCCTCGTCGACTGGGCCGAGACCCAGTACCTACCCCCAGCACCCGACTCCACCGATTGGCGGATGCATTTCAATGGCTCCAAGATGCGCACCGGCTTAGGAGCCGGCATTGTCCTCACTTCTCGTAAAGGCGACAAGCTCAAATACGCACTGCAAATCCATTTTGCCGCCTCCAACAACGTCGCCGAGTATGAGGCGCTCATTCACGGGCACCGGCTTGCCAAAGAACTTGGCATTCGCCGGATCTTGTGTTATGGCGACTCAGACTTAGTGGTCCAACAGTCATCTGGCGACTGGGATGCCAAAGATGCAAACATGGCGAGTTACCGTTTCCTCGTGCAGCAACTCAATGGATATTTCGAGGGGTGCGAGTTCTCCATGTGCCAAGAAACGGCAACGACCAAGCAGATGCCTTGGCATGAATCGGCTCTACCCGCCAAGCAATACCATCCGGCGTCGCCCTTCAGCGCCTCCTCAAGCCGTCTATCAAGCATTCACCAGAATCAGACTCCATCTTTGTGCCGGCTCCTCCCGAAGAAGTCGGATCCGACTCCACAGCCTCAGCAGACGATACGGGGATTTTGGCAGATGGCTCCAAAGTCACCACAGTCAAGGCCGGCCCGGGGACTGCGGCGGTGGGCTCGAAGTCTCCAGAACTCAGCCCAAGAGCCGCGCCAGTCGGCCCGGGGACTTCATTAACCCAGCAAGTGGTTGTTGACTCCAAGCCACCGCCTCCCAGCCCAGCCGCCCTCGTCCAAGTTGCAGTCTGGCAGTCGAGGAAATAGCAGCACCCTCATGGGCCCATCCCATCCTCAAATTCCTGCTGAGCAAGGAGCTGCCGACTGATGATACCTCAGCTCGGCAAGTACAACGCCGAGCGGCAGCCTACACCATAGTCAACAGAGAGCTGGTCAGGTGCAGCATCACTGGTGTCTACCAGCGCTGCGTAGAGCCAGAGCAAGGCCAAGCAATTCTCAAAGACATCGATCAAGACGAGTGCGGCCACCATGCGGCTTCAAGAGCACTCGTCGCAAAAGCCTTTCGACACGGTTTCTTCTGGCCGACTGCCTTAGAAGAGGCCAAGGAATTGGTCCAAAAATGCAAAGGGTGCCAGAAGTTCAGCTCCAAGCCACACCAGCCAGCTTCTGCACTCAAGACCATCCCCATTGCCCGGCCTTTCGCAGTTTGGGGTCTAGACATGGTGGGACCATTCAAGATGGCACGAGGTGGCTTAACTCACTTACTTGTTGAAGTGGACAAGTTCACCAAGTGGATAGAAGCGAAGCCAATCAAGAAACTGAATGTTCCGACTGCCGTGACCCTCATCTCCGATATCACAATTCGGTACGGCATACCGCACATCATCATCACCGACAACGGCACAAATTTTGCCAAAGGTGCCTTGGCCCATTTTTGCGCAACATAGGGCATCCGACTGGACCTAGCGTCTGTCGCCCATCCACAGTCAAACGGCCAGGTGGAGCGAGCAAACGGCCTCATCCTGTCCGGCATCAAGCCCCGGCTGGTCGAGCCTCTGGAGTGCTCGGCTGGCTCCTGGCTCAATGAGCTGCCAGCCGTCCTCTGGAGTCTACGCACGACTCCAAACAAGTCAACCGACTTCACGCCTTTCTTCCTCGTCTACGGTGCTGAAGCCGTCATCCCAACGGACATAGAGTTCGACTCCCCGCGAGTCACCATGTACATCGAGGAGGAGGCAGAAGAAGCACGTCAAGACGACGTCGATCTGCTGGAAGAGGGCTGGCTGTTGGCGCTCAACCGGTCCAGCATCTACCAGCAGAGCCTGCGCCGATACTACAACAGGAAGGTCAAGCCAAGATCTTTCCAAGAAGGCAACCTTGTGCTCCGGCTGATCCAGCGAACATTTGGCCAGCACAAGCTATCGACACCTTGGGAAGGCCCTTTCATCGTCAGCAAAGTGCTGGGCAACGACTCCTACTACCTGATTGACGCTCAGAAACCCCGAGCACGCAAGAGGGACGACTCCGAATGCAAATCTCCTCCGAAGATTTTACAGTTGATGCAGTATGTACCACGCTACCATTTGTATTAAAAGTACCAAGACTTCGGGCCCCCCGAGACGAGCTAGGGGACTACCCTCTTTTGTCTATATGATAAAAGTTATGCCTACGAGCATATTACTCTTTGTTACACCGCTTGGCACCGGGCTCGACAGGTCGGCACGGGGACTTGCCGCCTTGCACTATGAAAAGCTTCCTGCAGTCAGACAAGTAGTGTGTGGCGTCTAAGCCATCCCCTGTCAGAAGCCGCAGCTCGCAGAGCGACTGTACGGCGGGCAAGAGTAAGGCAGAATGGGCGCTCGCATGAAAAATGGCTAAGGACCCAAAGCATAAAACATAGCTCAAGACGGCTTCCAGCCTTCCTTTTTCTTTTCAGAAACCGACTATTAACCAGTCGGCTCACCGCCTTCTATCCAACTTGCTAAAAAACTCTAAAATAGCTAAGTACTTGCCTTCCCAAAGTAGCCAAGCATTTGATCCAACGGCAGTCCGCAGAGCGGCTGTCCGACTGGCAAGGCAGGCAACTAAGGGATAGCGGCAAAGGAAAAAAGCCAAAAGAGCAATGAGCAAGAAAAGATAGGACTCGGATAAGTATTTACATAGCATAGGCCCTTGGCCGAATCTTCGAGCAGAAGTTCAAAATACACCCCGCGGGTGGAATTGTGTGAATTAACAAGTTCTTCAAGATTACTAAAGCAGATAAAATAAAGATAAGGCGGCAGCCTAAGATGCGGCAGACGGATTTGGAGGGTCGGAGGAGGCGGCAGCGTCAGACGTTGGGGCGGCCGGCTGGGCAGTCTCGGCTTGATCGCCTCCGGCGACAGTCAGCTCGGTCGCACGCGGCTCGTTGCTAGAGGCGCGGTCGAGCTGAGGCTGGCCGTCCGCTCCGACTCCTGGTGCTTCCATCTCGCCTCCGTCCTCCGCCTCGCCTTCCTCCTCGACGCTGGAGCCGATCACCTCCGCCGAGTCCTCGCCGTAGTCTGGGTTCATCCCAAACCACTCCGGCGACACCTCCTCGCCGTCTTCAGACCGCTCGGGGACGAAGATGCTGGTGTCGGTGTACTCAGCGATCACCACAACACGCTTGACGAGGGCGTCTTCCATGGATGCCAGTTCCGGCTGGGCCTCTGACCAGAGTGTGGCCAGCCGGTCTAGATCCAGCCCTGGATACCATGCCTTGACGAACTCCAAGGCCCGGCGCGCTCCAGCTCGGGCCGAGGAACCCTTCCAGGCCTCAAGACGACCAGCCGCGACCTCTAGCCAGTCGGCAGTCAGGATGGGGGTGCGCGGAGCCTGCATGTCCGTCCACAGGGCGGCAATTGCCTGGGCGCCGACACATTGAAGCCGGCGCAGCATCCGGTGAGTCGGCCGAAGGCCAGCCTCGATGCTCAGGATATGCTCATCAAGGGTTCGGGGGCGTCGGCGGCGATCTCCGCACCTTCCGCCCTCCGACCTTCACGGTCAGCCTCGATGGCTTGGATGGCGGCCTGCGAGTGCCCAGGGAAGAAGTCTGCCAAGACGGAAGAAACGAAGAAACAAGTCAAAAACTGGGAGTCAGCACGATTTATAATTGGCAGCCCGAAGAAAGAAAGTAAAGAAACTCACCATCAACGAAGTCTTCAATCTCATGGAATCCAGAGGCCAGCAGTTCCTCTCTGTCAGTCCAGGAGGAGCGCTCGCTCGCGAACTCGGCCAGGAGGGCAGTTTCCGCCTCTTCTGCCTCCTTCCGCGTCTTTGCGAGCAGCTCCCTCTGCTCTACCAATTGAGTGGCCAGACGATCGCGCTCTGTAGCGAGCTTGCTGCACTCCTCCCCCTTGGCGCGCAACGCGGAGTTGGCCTCGCTCAGCTGCTGTTGAAGAACAGCGTTGGCTTCCGAAGAGAAGGAAGAAAGAAGGCGTTAAGTCATCAGAAAAGAAGGTCGCTGGGGAGATCCGGCCCGACTGCTCAACAGTCAGCCCGAATCTCTGGGACTACAGCCCACGGGTGCACCAGCGCGTCCCTGCGAAGAAGGAAAAGAACTCACTCCGGCTCTCCGACAAGTCGGCGGTCCGCTTGCCCAGCTCTTCAACATTGTGGTTGAAGGCAGTGACATGGAGGTTGTGATAGTCCTGCGACAAAATATTTCAGACAAAAGTAAGTACCCGGAACTCACCAATAGGAGTTCCGGGCCGCCTGCTCAGCATCCGACCCGAAACTCGGGGACTACACCCAGTGGGTGCGCTGGCGCGCCCCCACAAAGAGGAACAAGAAAACAAGGACCAAAGAGAAAACATACCCGGACGGCTGCCCGCGATGCCAGGTACGCCTTGGTGCAGTTCTAGATGGCGTCGCCCTCAACTCGAAGCTTCGTTTGGACATCCAGAAGCGCCTGATTCAGCGGCCCCGTGCCGCCTCCTTGCACCCACCCAACGGGCACGGCGCTTGTCGCTTCGGCATCCGGGATCGCCGAGATGGTGGTGCCGGTCTCCAGGGGGCGTGGCGCCGAGGTCGCCTTCTCAAGACGGCGCCGCGTTGGCGAGCCGACTTGAAGGAGTAGCCTCGCCACGGCCTCATCTTCAGTCGGCGGCACCGGCGGGTCCGCCGGCTGTTCGCCTTGCGCGCCCCCAGACGGCGGCGGAGGTGGCGGCGGAATGATCACGTCCGGCGTAGAGGAGTCGCCGCCTTCCCTCTCCAGGACGGGGTTCTCGCCGCCGGCTTCCCCAGTCTGCCCTGTGAACTCCAGAGGCGGCGGCGCAGAGTTCAACGGGGTGACGAACACCGCCGATTGGTGGCGCGCGGCCTCCTCAGCCTGCCGCTTCGCCGCGGCGGCGGCTTCGGCCTCGGCCAGTTTCTTCTTGGTGGAGGCCTCCGCCTTATCGGCCTCCACCTTCTCCAGGCGGGCGGCCTCTTCCTCGTTGCGCTTCTCCCGCGCATTCCGCTCCATCGCCTCCCGGAGGTCGGCGGCGGGGTCGATCCGCCGAGTGGTGGCGGACATCTCCACTGACCCCATGACGGAGGCAACGACGACCCTCTCAAGAGTGAGGGGAGCCCTGAAGCAAGTAAAAGACTCAGACAAAGCCACAAAGAAAGAATAAAGTGTTGAAATGGAATACTCACGCGGAGACCAGTGGCGGCTTCTTCACTTCCTTACAGAAGCGGAGGGCCTTCGCAGCCGGCTCGTCCCGCCGGGTCGACGCAGCTGAACTCTTGGGCTTCTTTGGCCGACTGCCGAATAAAGTCGGCATGGACCTACGCTTCTTCCCGCCGCCTGGAGCACTCGACGCGGCAGAAGAGCCCACGCCGGGATGAATGGCTCCTGGCCGGTGGCGGGGGGCGACCTCCTCCTCATCATCAGGCCAGTCCTATAGACTGGCCCCGAGCCGCGGGCCGCCTCCTCCCTCAGCGTCATCCTCCAAAGCCGCCGCCCCCAGATCGGGGTCTTCGATGTCGCTCTCCGCCCGGTCGGCGAGGAACTCGCGGACCGGCCCCGAGGTGCCGGCTGGTGGATGGAGGAGGGGATTCTGACCAAAGCCGACTGGTCAGGTCGGACAAGATAAACTCGACAAGAAAGAAGGAAAAAGGCAACTCACTATGGGCGGGGGGTTGGCGTGAGAGTACGGCTCCTTGCCGAACCGCCAATCCTCTAGGAGCTTGCTGTCCGAGAGGTAGTTCACCATGTAGGACACCTCCTCGTGAGGCATGTCCTTGGTGCACATCCGACTCGGGTCACGGTGCCCGCTCATTTGGCATATCATGTGGGGGCGACCTTGGAGCGGGAGGACTTGGCGTGCCATGAAGGCGGCCAGCAGGTCCGGACCAGTCAAGCCCTCCGACTGCATCAGCACTCGGAGTCGCATGATGGCACCGGCTCCCGCAGGCGTCAGCGACTTGGCCCGGTACGACCAGTTGGGCAGTCACCCAGCCGGCGGGCCGGCTTCGAAAGCCGTCAGGTTGACCCAATCGCCCCTTGCAAAGACACTCTTGACATAGAAGTACGAGCGCTGCCACATCTTCATCGACTTTATCAACTTGATGGCGGCGAAGGGGTTGTCGGCCCCCAATCTCCGCACGACGATGAAGGCGCCGCATTGAGCCGGCACACTTGCAACTTGGGTGCCGAGCTTGGAGAAGAAGAACTCCCCCCAGAGCTCGAGGGTGGGGAGGACTCCGAGGAAGCCTTCGCACAAAGCCACGAAGGCGGACATCAGCACCACCGTATTGGGCGTGAGGTGGTGCGGCTGGAGGCCGTAAAACTCCAGAAAAGAGCGGAAGAAGCGGCTCGCCGGCAGCCCCAATCCGCGCAGGCAGTGCGAGCGGAAGATGACCCGCTCGCCCTCCTCCGGCGCAGGGGAAATCTCCCCCTCCGGCGCAAGACGCACTCGCACGTGATCTTCATCGGGGAGCCGACGAGTCTTGCGGAGGAACTCGATGTGGTCGTCATGCACTTCTGAGCCGTCCAGGTGCCGGAATGCACCGAGGGATGCGCGGCGACGGAGGAAGAACTCATCGCGAGCTGATCGCCACGACGTTCGGCAAAGCTTGGGCGCGCGGCGGAGCAAGGAAGAAGAAGAAGGAGAAGAGCAAGGAGTAGTGGGAAGGAGGGGCGCGCGTGCTCTGCCGCGCCCCCTCCTCCCCCTACTTATAGCCTCATGGGCTGTGAAGCCGAGGGGGCGGGCATGGGATTTACTGCGCCCACGACCCCATGACCCCCACATTACCACGACAAAGTTACTGCGCGCAGTAACTTCACAAGAATCCCAACCGTCCGCACGGGCTACAGCGGATCCGCTCGAGGACCGAGGCGCGGTAGTGGTGGGCCCTCCCACGGGCCTGTCCCGTCACGCACGTAGGCTAGCAGACTAGCCCGGCCGTGCGTTGCCACGTGACGGGCTCGGAACGGGCGGCGGCCTGGAAGCTTAGCCGCCACGCTACTTCGACCCCGCCAAGACATTCGAAGTACTGTGCAAGTCAGAGCTGGGCGGGTCCGACTCCTTCTAGTCGGCCCGGCAGAAATCAAGCAAGAACCATGTGTCAAGCGCCCGAAGAGAGAAACTGCTGAGGCTTCTCGGCCGATTGTCCGCGGCGCCTCACCAGCTTCGGGGACTACTGTCGGAGTAATGGGCCACGGGTAGGCTAACCCGAGCCCCAGAACCTTTCAAGACATCAGGGCAGGCTGCGCCCCTCAAGACCCCAGGATGAAGAGCCGCCTTCTGAGAAGTCGGCGACAAGACAGCCAACTGCCCACTCGTGGCCGAGTCCCGGGGACGACTTCAGGATAAGCCGACTCCTGACTGGCGACTTCCAGAGAAGCCGGCTTTGGGGAGTCGGCCCGCGACTCCAACAAAGCCCATGCCCTCATCAAGAGGGACGGGACGGGGAGTGGCTACAGTCAAGCCCACTCCCACCCCTTACCAGGGGCAGGCATGGCTACAGCACGCCGTACCCAGGAAGATCTCCGTGCGGCGTGGCACTGTTGCCGTGCCGGCCCTGACATCAGCACCAAAGGACCGAATCCTGCGCCTAGAACGGCTTGTGTGTACGACCCTAGGGCGGCAGGTCCCACCAGCCAGTGAGACCCCAGGAGACGGCAAGTGCACCCCCAGTCGGACCCGTTGGGAGTCGGCCCCGAGAGTCGGCCAGATTCTCCCCTGGGGCCCACGCGCCATTAATCAGATGTGACGGAGAATGGCAATAGTGATCGCCCGCTAGGCGGTGGGATGTTGCCACGACTCCATGACCAAGCCCGCGTCATCAGAAGCACGACTACAGTAATCAGCAGCCGGCAAGACCAGCCCGCGGCGGACGCAGCCTGTCGGCTCCGTACCTAGCCAGTCGGCGGGGCCCACCAGTCCGCGGCCCCAGCAGTCGGCGGAGAAGACGGATGCCAGAGACGCTGACGGCTGGGCCCGCGTCCAGCTAGATTACCATTGTACCCCTGGGGGGTAGGCCTATATAAACCCCCTAGGGCACCCATGCAAGGGGTTGGAATCCATTAGCTCTAGACCAGATCATATAGGAGGGAGAGAGCTAGCCTTGCCCTCTCCTACCTCCAGGAAAACAGCTCTAGGAGCAATCGTGTAACAGTTTGCCATAGTGATCATGCGGAGACCCCGCAGAGCAACAGTAGGGGTGTTATCTCCCCAGAGAGCCCTGAAGCTGGGTAAGATTCGCCGGCGTGCATGTCTACGCCTCATCCCGTTTCCAGGCACCGGCGACGTTCTACTCGCCCCCACCATGATAAGCCATCCTTTGGCATATGTCGCACCCAACCCCCAACATTTGGCGCCCACCGTGGGGCATGGTGCACCGTCATCTGGAGACCTGTTCTGGACGGTAACCCTTTTCCTCCCTGGCGAGCGCAGCCAGCCAGGCACGCCAGACGGAGTTTGCACCGACGCGCTGTACGGCGTTGAGATCGCCTGCGCAGCTAGCCGCCTCGCCGAACTTGTCGGCGAGGTTCGCATCTCCAACGAACCTGCATCCGACGCAGGCACGGGTGGCCCCGAGAGCCTCCTCGTGGGCCTCCTCGACCAACTCCACGTCGCTGGCAAGCCTGCCGTGGACTTGGAGTCTGTAGGCTCAACCGACCCGATGCTGGTCGACTCCGACACCGCGTCGCTCGATGCGTTCCCCACTAACGTGGTGGTCTACGACGAGCCTCTCCCTCGCGCGGAGAGCAACAGAAGCACCGTCACCGAGGTGCTCATCATCAGTCATGGCGAGCCCTTCGGCGGAGGAGCGCATGACCCGCTGGGCGCGGCGCTGCAAGACCTGACTGCGCCCATTCCGAAAGATGCTCACGCAGAGACGTTGGAGGCGCGCCGCCTTCAGCTGGTCGAAGGCGCGAAGAAGCTGGCTAGCATGAGACGCTTGTGAGAAGCCTACCAGCGAGAGATGGATCGTGCTGTTGGTGGCTCGCCAGCCCCAGCTGGGCCCAGCCGCCTTGGCATGGTCCAGCAGCGCAGCATAGCCATCGCCAATCTGTTCGGGGCAAGCCGCCCTTTGTATGCTACCCCTGCGGAGAACATCCGAGCCGCCCAGGCGGTGGCGGACGAGCTGGACAATTTCGAAGGCGAAGAGCGCCGCCTAATGATGGAGCGAGTCCAGCGGCTCCTCGACGCGGCTGCCGCGTAGAACGAGGCCGGCTGCCGCACGGAGGCGCCACAGCAGCAAAATGACGACCTTCGCCGAGATCAAGGCGTGACGTCTCGAACGCCGACTAGTGGCGCCCGAGGAAGAAGAGACAAGGATCCGACTGTCAGCCACGGTCGGACTCGCATTACCATAGAGCGCGACCGAGACGGCCGCCCGAGAGCAGTGGAACGACGGGACGACTGTCTGCCTCCTCCTCCTCGCAGGGAAAGGCGAGTCTCCCTGCCGCCTGTTGATCATCCAACTCTTGGCGACCGCCTTGGACACCGAGAGGGAGTCGGAGAAAACGACGCCCGCCACCGGATTGATCTTCTTCACCGATCCCTGGTGTTGGAAGAAGAAGACGAGTTGGGTCCGCCTTGCTTCAGGCCCCACATTCGAGACGAGCCCTTTCCCAAAGGGTTCACGCTCCCAAGAGAAACGCCCAAGTACACCGGCTCCGTGAAGCCGGAAGACTGGCTAGTCGACTACTCCACGGCTGTCAGCATAGCAAACGGCAACAAGCGTGTCGCGGTAAAGTACGTTCCGCTCATGCTCCAGGGCACGGCCCGGACATGGCTGAACAGCCTGAAGCCCCGCAGCATCAATAGCTGGGTCGACTTCACCGAAGCATTCGTCCGCAACTTCACCAGCACGTACAAGCGTCCTCCCAAGCCTCGTCAGCTCTCCTTGTGCATACAAGGTCCCGACGAGTCGACTCGCGACTACCTCACGCGTTGGGCCCAGCTTCGGAACTCCTGCGAGGGCGTGCACGAGGTGCAGGCAATTGAGTACTTCACCGCCGGGTGCAGAGAAGGCACCCTCCTCAAGCACAAGCTCCTCTACGACGAGCCAGAAACCCTCGATGAGCTGCTGATGATAGCAGACAAGTACGCCACGGCCGACTCCTCCATGAAGGCGGAGATTCAAGTTAGCGCGACTGGCAAAGTGGCCCCTCAAGCTCCAAGAAACCCGGCGGGAGATGCTAGTCAGTGACAACAGCAGAGCGACCACAAGCGCAAGGCCCCGCAGCCTGCAGGTGGCGACCGTTGAAGACCAGCAGCCGGATGAGCAGCCTCCACCCAAGCGATAGAAAGGTGGCAAGCCCAACTGGTTGCCGGCCTTCTCATACGAGCAAACTCTGGATGAACCTTGCAAGTTCCATAGAGGCGCGAAGCCGTCGAACCACACCACCCGGATGTGCCACTACTCACTAGGATCGCCAAGGGAGACGGCCTCCTACCTCCACCGCCTGCTGGGCAGCCGCCTCCGTCTCCGCCCCAGCAGCCGGCTGTTAGACCGGTCGGCACAGTACAAGACGAATACCCCGAAGAGCACGGAGCCTACGTGGTGTTCACCAGTATGGTTGACGATCGACGCAGCAGGCGGCTGCAGCGACAAGAGGTGAACGCAGTAGCATCAGAGATGCCAGAGTTCATGCACTGGTCCGAGAAGCCTATCAGCTTGAGCAGGGTTGATCACCTAGAGGTGATGCCGAGTCCGGGCTCCTATGCCTTGGTCTTGGATGCCACCATTGCCATGGATAGACGAGCCGCGCGTTTCTCGCGAGTTCTGATAGATGGAGGCAGCAGCATCAACATCCTGTACAAAGACACCATGGAGAAATTAGGAATCAAGCAAAGACAGCTTCAGAACAGCCGGACTGTGTTCCACGGCATCGTTCCTGGGCTTTCCTGTTCGCCAATCCGCAAGATCCTGATGGATGTCCTCTTTGGAGACAAGGAACACTTCCGCCGAGAGTCAGTTTGGTTTGAGGTGGTGGACCTCGAGAGCCCATACCATGCACTACTTGGCCGACCCGCCCTGGCCAAGTTCATGGCGGTCCCCCACTACGCCTACCTCAAAATGAAGATGCCCAGCTCCAGGGGAATTCTGACTGTAGCCGGCGACTACCGGAAGTCGTCTGCCTGTGCAACTGAGAGCAGTCGGCTAGCCAAGTCCCTGGTGATCACAGCCAATAAGCGGCTCCTGGAATGGGTTGTGGCGATGGTTGGCAAGCAGCCAGAGGTGTCGCCAACCCAAAGGAGTCGGAGGTTGAGGGTTCGTTCAAGCCGGCCAAGGAGACAAAAAAGATACCCTTGGATCTGGAGCACCTAGAGAGGTACGCTGTCGTAGGCGCAAACCTCGAGAGCAAATAGGAAGGCGAGCTCGTCGACTTCCTCCGTGAGAATCGGGACATCTTCGCATGGTCCCCCAAAGACATGCCAGGTGTACCGACGGAATTCGCCGAGCACAAATTACATGTCCGATCTGATGCAAAGCCGGTCAGGCAGCCCCTGCGCCGCCTATCAGAAGAGAAGAGAAGAGTTGTCGGAGAAGAAATAGCCAGGCTCCTAGCGGCCGACTTCATTATGGAAGTATTCTTTCCAGAGTGGCTAGCCAACCTAGTCCTGGTACTGAAGAAGAACAAGCAGTGGCGAATGTGTATTGACTACACGAGCCTCAACAAAGCCTGCCCCAAGGACCCATTTGCTCTACCAAGAATTGATCAGGTGATAGACTCCACAGCCGGATGCGAGCTGTTGAGCTTTTTGGATGCATATTCAGGATATCACCAGATCAAGCTGAACCCAACTGACAGACTGAAGACTGCCTTCATCACGCCGTTTGGAGCCTTCTGCTACCTCACCATGACGTTCGGCTTGAGGAATGCCGGCGCCACCTTTCAGCGTTGCATGCAGAAGTGCCTCCTCAAGCAACTCGGCAGAAACGCCCATGTCTACATGGATGATGTGGTGGTGAAGACGGAAAAGCATGGAACACTGCTGGAAGACCTCAAGGAGACCTTTGAGAACCTGCGCCGATTCTAGATCAAGCTCAACCCCGAGAAGTGCGTCTTCGGAGTACCAACCGGCTAGCTCCTTGGCTTCCTGGTCTCTGAACGCGGCATAGAATGCAACCCTATAAAGATCAAGGCCATCAAGAGGATGGAGGTACCCAGCCGACTGCTGGACGTGCAAAAGTTCACCGACTGCTTGGCGTCCATCAGCCGATTCATCAGTCGGCTGGGCGAGAAAGCTCTCCCCTTATACCAACTCATGAAGAAGACCACTTTTTTCGAGTGGAACCACAAGGCGGACGAAGCTTTTCTGCAGTTGAAGAAGATGCTGACCACTCCACCCGTTCTGGCGGCTCCGACTCCTAAGGAACCTATGCTCCTGTACATCGCCGCCACTAGCCGGGTAGTCAGCACGGTCATTGTAGTGGAACGCAAGGAGGAAGGCAAGGCACTACCTGTCCAGAGACTGGTATATTACCTGAGTGAAGTACTGTCGGCCTCCAAGCAGAACTACCCCCACTACCAGAAGATGTGTTATGGCGTACACTTTACCGCCAAGAAATTGAAGCCTTACTTTCAAGAGCATCCAATCACTGTGGTCTGCATGGCTCCACTTGCCGAGATCATCGGAAGCCGAGATGCTTCTGGCCGAGTGGCCAAGTGGGCCATAGAGCTAGCTCCCTACACCATCTACTACCAGCCCCGCACCGCCATCAAGTCACAAGCGCTGGCCGACTTCCTCGTCGACTGGGCCGAGACCCAGTACCTACCCCCAGCGCCCGACTCCACCCATTGGCGAATGCATTTCGACGGCTCCAAGATGCGCACCGGCTTAGGAGCCGGCGTTGTCCTCACTTCTCCTAAAGTCGACAAGCTCAAATACGCGCTATAAATCAATTTTGCCGCCTCCAACAACGTCGCCGAGTACGAGGCGCTCATTCACGGGCTCCGGCTTGCCAAAGAACTTGGCATTCGCTGGATCCTGTGTTATGGCGACTCAGACTTAGTGGTCCAACAGTCATCTGGCGACTGGGACGCCAAAGATGCAAACATGGCGAGTTACCGTTTCCTCGTGGAGCAACTCAGTGGATATTTCGAGGGGTGCGAGTTCCTCCATGTGCCAAGAAATGACAACGACCAAGCAGACGCCTTGGCACGAATCGGCTCTACCCGCCAAGCAATACCATCCGGCGTCGCCCTTCAGCGCCTCCTCAAGCCGTCTGTCAAGCCTTCACCAGAATCAGACTCCAGCTTTGTGCCGGCTCCTCCCGAAGAAGTCGGATCCGACTCCACAGCCTCGGCAGACGATACGGGGATTTTGGCAGATGGCTCCAAAGTCACCACAGTCAAGGCCGACCCGGGGACTGCGGCGGCGGGCTCGAAGACTCCAGAACTTGGCCCAAGAGCCGCGCCAGTCGGCTCGGGGACTTCATTAACCCAGCAAGCGGTTGTTGACTCCAACCCGCCGCCTCCCAGCCCAGCTGCCCTCGTCCAAGTCGCAGTTCTGGCAGTTGAAGAAATAGCAGCACCCTAATGGGCCCAGCCCATCCTCAAATTCCTGCTGAGCAAGGAGCTGCCGACTGATGAGACCTCAGCTCGGCAAGTACAACGCCGAGCGGCAGCCTAAACCATAGTCAACAGAGAGCTGGTCAGGCACAGCGTCACTGGTGTCTACCAGCGCTGCGTAGAGCCAAAGCAAGGCCAAGCAATTCTCAAAGACATCCATCAAGGTGAGTGCGGCCACCATGCGGCTTCAAGAGCACTCGTCGCAAAAGCCTTTCGACACGGTTTCTTCTGGCCGACTGCCTTAGAAGAGGCCAAGGAATTTGTCCAAAAATGCAAAGGGTGCCAGAAGTTCAACTCCAAGCCGCACCAGCCGGCTTCTGCACTCAAGACCATCCCCATAGCCTGGCCTTTCGCAGTTTGGGGTCTAGACATGGTGGGACCATTCAAGACGGCACGAGGTGGCTTAACTCACTTACTTGTTGCAGTGGACAAGTTCACCAAGTGGATAGAAGCAAAGCCAATCAAGAAACTGAACGGTCCGCCTGCCGTGACCTTCATCTCCGATATCACCATTCGGTACGGCATACCACACATCATCATCACCGACAACGGCACAAATTTTGCCAAAGGTGCCTTGGCCCGTTTTTGCGCAACATAGGGCATCCGACTGGACCCAGCACCCATCGCCCATCCACAGTCAAACGGCCAGGTGGAGCGAGCAAGCAGCCTCATCGTGTCCGGCATCAAGCCCCGGCTGGTTGAGCCTCTGGAGCGCTCGGCTGGCTGCTGCCTCGATGAGCTGCCAGCCGTCCTCTGGAGTCTGCGCACGACTCCAAACAAGTCAACCGGCTTCACGCCTTTCTTCCTCGTCTATGGTGCTGAAGCCGTCATCCCAACGGACATAGAGTTCGACTCCCCGCGAGTCACCATGTACACCGAGGAGGAGGTAGAAGAAGCACGTCAAGACGGCGTCGATCTCCTGGAAGAGGGCCAGCTGTTGGCGCTCAGCCGGTCCAGCATCTAGCAGTAGAGCCTACGCTGATACTACAACAGGATGGTCAAGCCAAGATCTTTCCAAGAAGGCGACCTTGTGCTCCGGCTGATCCAGCGAACAGCCGGCCAGCACAAGCTATCGGCACCTTGGGAAGGCCCTTTCATCATCAGCAAAGTGCTGGGCAACGACTCCTACTACCTGATTGACGCTCAGAAGCCCCGAGCACGCAAGAGGGACGACTCCGGCAAAGAGACAGAGCGGCCATGGAATGCAAATCTCCTCCAAAGATTTTACAGTTGATGCAGTATGTACCACGCTACCTTTTGTATTAAAAGTACCATGACTTCGGGCCCCTCAAGACGAGCTCGGGGACTTCCCTCTTTTGTCTACATGATAAAAGTTATGCCTACGAGCATATTACTCTTTGTTACGCCGCTTGGCACCGGGCTCGACAGGTCGGCACGGGGACTTGCTGCCTTGCACAATGAAAAGCTTCCTGCAGTCGGACAAGTAGTGTGTGGCGTCTAAGCCATCCCCTGTCAGAAGCCGCAGCTCGCAGAGCGACTGTACGGCGGGCAGGAGTAAGGCAGAATGGGCGCTCGCATGAAAAATGGCTAAGGACCCAAAGCATAAAACATAGCTCAACACGGCTTCCAGCCTTCCTTTTTCTTTTCAGAAACCGACTATTAACCAGTCGGTTCACCGCCTTCTATCCAACTTTCTAAAAAACTCTAAAACAACTAAGTACTTGCCTTCCCAAAGTAGCCAAGCATTTGATCCAACGGCAGTCCGCAGAGCGGCTGTCCGACTGGCAAGGCAGGCAACTAAGGGAAAGCGGCAAAGGAAAAAAGCCAAAAGAGCAATGAGCAAGAAAAGATAGAACTCGGATAAGTATTTACATAGCATAGGCCCTTGGCCGAATCTTCGAGCAGAAGTTCAAAGTACACCCCGTGGGTGGAATTGTGCGAATTAACAAGTTCTTCAAGATTACTAAAGCAGATAAAACAAAGATAAGGCGGCAGCCTAAGATGCGACAGACGGATTCGGAGGGTCGGAGGAGGCGGCAGCGTCAGGCGTTGGTGCGGCCGGCTGGGCAGTCTCGGCTTGATCGCCTCTGGTGACAGTCGGCTCGGTCGCACGCGGCTCATTGCTGGAGGCGCGGTCGAGCTGAGGCTGGTCGTCCGCTCCATCTTCTGGTGCTTCCGTCTCGCCTCCGTCCTCCGCCTCGCCTTCCTCCTCAACGCTAGAGCCGATCACCTCCGCCGAGTCCTCGCCATAGTCTGGGTTCATCCCAAACCACGCCGGCAGCACCTCCTCGCCGTCTTCAGACCGCTCGGGGACGAAGATGCTGGTGTCGGTGTACTCAGCGATCGCCGTGGCACACTTGACGAGGGTGTCTTCCGCGGCTGCCAATTCCGGCTGGGCCTCTAACCGGAGCATGGCCAGCCGGTCTAGATGCAGCCCCGGATACCATGCCTTGACGAACTCCAAGGCCCGACGTGCTCCAGCTCGGGCCGAGGAACCCTTCTAGGCCTCAAGACGACCGGCCGAGACCTCTAGCCAGTCGGCAGTCAGGCTAGGGGTGCGCGGAGCCTGCATGTCCGGCCACAGGGCGGCAATCGCCTGGGCGCCGACACGTTGAAGCCGGCGTAGCATCCGGTGAGTCGGCCGAAGGCGAGCCTCGATGCTCAGGATATGCTCATCAAGGGTTCGAGGGGCGTCGGCGACGATCTCCGCACCTTCCGCCCTCCGACCTTCACGGTCAGCCTCGATGGCTTGGATGGCGGCCTGCGAGTGCCCAAGCAAGAAGTCTGCCAAGATGGAAGAAAAGAAGAAACAAGTCAAAAACCGGGAGTCAGCATGATTTATAATTGGCAGCTCGAAGAAAGAAAGTAAAGAAACTCACCATCAACGATGTCTTCAATCTCATGGAAGCCAGAGGCTAGTAGTGCCTCTCTATCAGTCCAGGAGGAGCGCTCACTCGCGAACTCGGCCAGGAGGGCGGTTTCCGCCTCTTCTGCCTCCTTCTGCGTCTTCGCGAGCAGCTCCCTCTGCTCTGCCAATTGAGTGGCCAGCAGATCGCGCTCTGTGGCGAGCTTGCTGCACTCCTCCCCCTTGGCGCGCAACGCAGCGTTGGCCTCGCTCAGCTGCTATTGAAGAATAGCATTGGCTTCTGAAGAGAAGGAAGAAAGAAGGCGTTAAGTCATCAGAAAAGAAGGTCGCCGGGGAGATCCGGCCTGACTGCTCAGCAGTCGGCCCGAATCTCGGGGACTACAGCCCGCGGGTGCGCCAGCGCGCCCCCGCGAAGAAGGAAAAGAACTCACTCCATCTCTCTGACAAGTCGGCGGTCTGCTTGCCCAGCTCTTCAACATTGTGGTTGAAGGCAGTGAAGCGAAGGTTGTGATAGTCCTGTGACAAAATATTTGAGATAAAAGTAAGTACCCGGAACTCACCAATAGGAGTTCCGGGCCGCCTGCTCAGCAGCCGACCCGAAACTCGGGGACTACACCCAGTGGGTGCGCTGGCGCGCCCTCACAGAGAGGAACAAGAAAACAAGGACCAAAGAGAAAACATACCCGGACGGCTGCCCGCGATGCCAGATACGCCTTGGTGCAGTTCTGGATGGCGTCGCCCTCAGCTCGAAGCTTCGTTTGGACGTCCAGAAGCGCCTGATTCAGCGGCCCCGTGCCGCCTCCTCGCACCCACCCAACGGGCGCGGCGCTCGTCGCTTCGGCATCCGGGATCGCCGAGCTAGTGGTGCCGGTCTCCAGGGGCCGTGGCGCCGAGGTCGCCCTCTCAAGACGGCGGCGCGTTGGCGAGCCGACTTGAAGGAGTAGCCTCGCCACGGCCTCATCTTCAGTCGGCGGCACCGGCGGGTCCGCCGGCTGTTCGCCTTGCGCGCCCCCAGACGGCGGCGGAGGTGGCGGCGGAACGATCATGTTCGGCATGGAGGAGTTGCCGCCTTCCCTCTCCAGGACGGGGTTCTTCCCGCCGGCTTCCCCAGTCTGCCCCGTGAACTCCGGAGGCAGCGACGCAGAGTTCAACGGGGTGACGAACACCGCCGATTGGCGGCGCGCGGCCTCCTCAGTCTGCCGCTTCGCCGCGGCGGCGACTTCGGCCTCGGCCAATTTCTTCTTGGTGCAGGCCTCTGCCTTATCGGCCTCCACCTTCTCCAGGCGGGCGGCCTCTTCCTCGTTGTGCTTCTCCTGCGCATTCCGCTCCATCGCCTCCCAGAGGTCGATGGCGGGGTCGATCCGCCGAGTGGTGGCGGACGTCTCCGCTGACCACATGACGGAGGCAGCGACGGCCCTCTCAAGAGTGAGGGGAGCCCTGAAGCAAGTAAAAGACTTAGACAAAGCCACAAAGAAACAATAAAGCGTTGAAATGGAATACTCACGCGGAGACCAGTGGCGGCTTCTTCACTTCCTTACGGAAGCGGACGGCCTTCGCAGCCGCCTCGTCCCGCCGGGTCGCCGCAGCCGAACTCTTGGGCTTCTTCGGCCGACTGCCGAACAAAGTCGGCACGGCCCTACGCTTCTTCCCACCGCCTGGAGCACTCGGCGCGGCAGAAGAGCCCGCGCCGGGATGACTGGCTCGTGGCCGGTGGCGGGGGGCGACCTCCTCCTCATCATCAGGCTAGTCCTCTAGACTGGCCCCGAGCCGCGGGCCGCCTCCTCCCTCGGCGTCGTCCTCTAAAGCCGCCGCCCCCAGATCGGGGTCATCGACGTCGCTCTCCGCCCGGTCGGCGAGGAATTCACGGACCGGCCCCGAGGTGCCGGCTGGTGGATGGAGGAGGGGATTCTGACCAAAGCCGACTGGTCAGGTCGGACAAGATAAACTCGACAAGGAAGGAGACAATTCAAAGAAAGAAGGAAAAAGGCAACTCACTATGGGCGGGGGGTTGGCGCGAGAGTACGTCTCCTTGCCGAACTACCAATCCTCCAGGAGCTTGCTGTCCGAGAGGTAGTTCACCATGTAGGCCACCTCCTCGTGAGGCATGTCCTTGGTGCACATCCGACTCGGGTCACGGTGCCCGCTCATTTGGCATATCATGTGGGGGCGACCTTGGAGCGGGAGGACTCGGCGCGCCACAAAGGCGGCCAGCAGGTCTGGACCAGTCAAGCCCTCCGACTGCGTCAGCACTCGGAGTCGCGTGATGGCGCCGGCTCCCGCAAGCGTCAGTGACTTGGCCCGGTACGACCAGTTGGGCAGTCTCCCAGCCGGCGGGCCGGCTTCGAAAGCCGTCAGGTTGACCCAATCGCCCCTTGCAAAGACGCTCTTGACGTAGAAGTACAAGCGCTGCCGCATCTTCACTGACTTTATCAGCTTGATGGTGGGGAAGGGGTTGTCGGCCCCCAATCTCCGCATGACGATGAAGGCACCGCATTGAGCCGGCACGCCTGCAGCCTGGGTGCCGAGCTTGGAGAAGAAGAACTCCCCCAGAGCTCGAGGGTGGGGAGGACTCCGAGGAAGCCTTCGCACAAAGCCATGAAGGCGGACATCAGCACCACCATATTGGGCGTGAGGTGGTGCGGCTGGAGGCCGTAGAACTCCAGAAAAGAGCAGAAGAAGCTGCTCGCCGGCAGCCCCAATCCGTGCAGGCAGTGCGAGCGGAAGATGACCCGCTCGCCCTCCTCCGGCGCAGGGGAAATCTCCCCCTCTGGCGCAAGACGCACTCGCACGTGATCTTCGTTGGGGAGCCGACGAGTCTTGCGGAGGAACTCGATGTGGTCATCATGCACTTCTGAGCCGGCCCAGGTGCCGGAATGCACCGAGGGAGGTGCGGCGGCGGAGGAAGAACTCATCGCGAGCTGATCACCGCGACGTTTGGCAAAGCTTGGGCGTGCGGCGGAGCAAGGAAGAAGAAGAAGGAGAAGAGCAAGGAGTAGTGGGAAGGAGGGGCGTGCGTGCTTTTCCGCGCCCCCTCCTCCCCCTACTTGTAGCCTCACGGGCTGTGAAGCCGAGGGGGCGGGCATGGGATTTACTGCGCCCACGACCCCACGACCCCCACGTTACCACGACAAAGTTACTGCACGCAGTAACTTCACAAGAATCCCAACTGTCCGCACGGGCCACAGCGGATCCGCTTGAGGGGCAAGGCGCGGTAGTGGCGGGCCCCTCCTACGGGCCTGTCCTGTCACGCACGTAGGCTGGCAGACTAGCCCGGCCGCGTGTTGCCACGTGACGGGCCGGGAACGGGTGGCGGCGTGGAAGCTTAGCCGCCACACTACTTCGATCACGCCAAGACGTTCGAAGTACTGTGCAAGTCAGAGTTGGGCGGGTCCGACTCCTTCTAGTCGGCTCGGCAGAAATCAAGCAAGAACCATGTGTCAATCGCCTGAAGAGAGAAACTGCTGAGGCTTCTCGGCCGATCGTCCGCGACGCCTCACCAGCTTCGGGGACTACTGTCAGAGTAATGGGCCACGGGTAGGCTAACCCGAGCCCCAGAACCTTTCAAGACATCGGGGCAAGCTGCGCCCCTCAAGACCCCAGGACGAAGAGCCGCCTTCTGAGAAGTCGGCGGCAAGATAGCCGACTGCCCACTCGCGGCCGAGTCCCGGGGACGACTTCAGGATAAGCCGACTCCTGACTAGCGACTTCCAGAGAAGCCGACTTTGGGGAGTCGGCCCATGACTCCAACAAACCCCATGCCCCCATGAAGAGGGACGGGACGGGGAGTGGCTACAGTCAAGCCCACTCCCACCCCTTACCAGGGGCAGGCATGGCTACAACACGCCGTACCCAGGAAGATCTCCGTGCGGCGTGGCACTGTTGCCGTGCCGGCCCTGACATCAGCACCAAAGGACCGAATCCTGCGCCCATGACGGCTTGTCTGTACGACCCTAGGGCGGCGGGTCCCACCAGCCAGTGAGACCCCAGGAGACGACAAGTGCACCCCCAGTCGGTCCCGTTGGGAGTCGGCCCCGAGAGTCGGCCAGGTCCTCCCCCGGGGCCCACGCGCCATTAATCAGATGTGACGGAGAATGGCAACAGTGATCGCCCGCCAGGCGGCAGGGCTGTTGCCACGACTCCATGACGAAGCCTGCGTCATGAGAAGCACGGCTACAGTAATCAGCAGCCGGCAAGACCTGCCCGCGGCGGACACGGCCTGTCGGCTCCGTACCTAGCCAGTCGGCGGGGCCCACCAGTCGGCAGGCCCCAGCAGTCGGCGGAGAAGACGGAGGCCGGAGACGCTGACGGCTGGGCCCGCGTCCAGCCAGATTACCATTGTACCCCTAGGGGTAGGCCTATATAAACCCCCAGGGCATCCATGCAAGGGGTTGGAATCCATTAGCTCTAGACCAGATCATATAGGAGGGAGAGAGCTAGCCTTGCCCTCTCCTACCTCCAGGAAAACAGCTCTAGGAGCAATCGTGTAACACTTTGCCATAGTGATCATGCGGAGACCCCGTAGAGCAGCAGTAGGGGTGTTATCTGCCCAGAGAGCCCTGAAGCTGGGTAAGATTCGCCGGCGTGCATGTCTACGCCTCATCCCATTTCCAGGCACCGGTGACGTTCTACTCGCCCCCACCATGATAAGCCATCCTTTGGCATATGTTGCACCCACCCCCCGACAGATATTCTGCGAAACCAAAAACATGCAACAGACAGGAACTGGCACTGGGCATTTGATCAATATGTTAGTCCCAAAAATAATAATGAAAGTTGCCAAAAAGTATATGAAAGTTGAATAATATTGGCATGTGAGGGAGTCCTGGATTAGGGGGTCATCGGACAGCCGGACTATATCCATTGGCTGGACTGTTAGACTATGAAGATACAAGATTGAAGACTTTGTCTCGTGTCTGGATGGGACTCTACTTGGCGTGGAAGGCAAGCTAGGCAATACAGATATGTGTATCTCCTCCTTTGTAACCGACCTTGTGTAACCCTAGCCCTCTCCGGTGTCTATATAAACTAGAGGGTTTTAGTCCGTAGGACAACATACAATCATACCATAGGCTAGCTTCTAAGGTTTAGCCTCTCTGATCTCGTGGTAGATCTACTCTTGTACTACCCATATCATCAATATTAATCAAGCAGGACGTAGGGTTTTACCTACATCAAGAGGGCCCAAACCTGGGTAAAACATTGTGTCCCCTGCCTCCTGTTACCATCCTCCTTAGACGCACAGTTCGTGACCCCCAACCCGAGACCCACCAGTTTTGACACTGACATTGGTGCTTTCATTGAGAGTTCCTCTGTGTCGTCGCCGTTAGGCTTGATGGCTCCTACTATCATCGATAGCGATGCAGTCCAGGGTGAGACTTTTCTCCCCGGACAGATCTCCGTGATCGGCGGGTTTGCACTGCGGGCCAATTCGCTTGGCCATCTGGAGCAGATTGAAAGTTACGCCCGTGGCCACCAGGTTAGGTTTGCAAGCTTAAACTACATGGCCGATATCCGCAGAGACTTGATCTTCGACGGATTCGAGCCTCTGCCTTGTGCGTCACGCGGTCACGATGAGTATGATTTAGCTCTACCATCGGACAGTGTTAAGTAGATCGCACCGGCAGCCGCTCCGACCCTCAATTTGGAGCCAGTTGCGCCTTCCGTGGACGGATGGATGGACCCCACCACGGAGGCCTTACCCTTAGCGGCGATCGAGCCGAACATCGACCTTACCTTGCACAAGAGCCGTGTTGTTAAACTGCCGGATCCTTCTCTGGCCACGGACTCCAAACCGCCTGTGCCCGTTCCTATCGAATCTGATTGGGCACCGATCATGGACTTTACCTCCACGGATATCTTTCAGCACTCGCCCTTGGGCGATATACTGAACTCATTAAGGTCTCTCTCCTTGTCAGGAGGATCCTGGCCGAACTATGTCCGGCAGGACTGGGATGCGGACAATGAAGAAATTTGCGGCCCACCCACCACCCACTTAGTAGCCACTGTCGATGACTTAACCGACATGCTCGACTTCGACTCCGAAGATATCTACGGTATGGACGACGATGCGGGAGACGAAGAGGAACCACTGCCCACAGGGCACTAGACATCCACCTCATCATACGATATATACATGGTGGATACACCCAAAGAAGGCAATGGCAACGAGACAGAGGAGGATGACCCCTCCAAGAAGCAACCCAAGCGCCGACGTCAGCGCCGCCGCTCTAAGTCCCGCTGTCGGTGTCAAAACCGGCGGATCTCGGGTAGGGGGTCCCGAACTGTGCGTCTAGGCTGGATGGTAACAGGAGGCATGGGACACGAAGTTTTACCCAGGTTCGGGCCCTCTTGATGGAGGTAAAACCCTACGTCCTGCTTGATTAATATTGATGATATGTGTAGTACAAGAGTAGATCTACCACGAGATCGGAGAGGCTGAACCCTAGAAGCTAGCCTATGGTATGATTGTTGGTGTGTATGTTGTTCTACGGACTAAAACCCTCCGGTTTATATAGACACCGGAGAGGGTTAGGGTTACACAAAGTCAGTTACAATGGTAGGAGATCTACATATCCGTATCGCCAAGCTTGCCTTCCATGCCAAGGAAAGTCCCTTCTGGACACGGGACGAAGCCTTCAATCTTGTATCTTCATAGTCCAGGAGTCCGGCTGAAGGTATAGTCTGGCCATCCGGACACCCCCTAATCCAGGTCTCCCTCAGTAGCCCCTGAACCAGGCTTCAATGATGACGAGTCCGGCGCGCAGATTGTCTTCGGCATTGCAAGGCGGGTTCCTCCTCCAAGTACTTCATAGAAGATTTTGAACACAAAGATAGTGTTTGGCTCTGCAAAACAAGTTTCCACATATTTCCATAGAGAGAATACTATTTACACAAATCTAATCTGCTGACCATAGTGTGACACACCACGGCTAAGCCTAAGTCGTTTCATTATCCCACCTCAGCGCGTCATGCGAGGCGGTTTCCTTGGCACGTCTTGTTAAAGCAGAGATCGTGTCCCCTTATTCCGGGATTCTCATCAATACGGGCATGGGTAACCTAACCACTTCTAGGACTCCTAGATTATAGGCAAGTCCAAATGGACACGGAGAGGACGCTTGATATTCACCCTCTTTATAAAGGGACAAGGCTTTTATTTTTCCCTCCCGTGCTCAATCGAATCCTTCCCCCACCTCAAGCTCAAGCGCCCAAAGTTCAGGTCATGTGCTCCGAACCTTCAGTCATGTCTGGATCTAGCCTTCAAGGCCGATGGGTGCCTTCCTCCGTCACGGAAGAAGACATCAAAAAGTTGAGGGAGGCCAGATATCTGACCGCCGAGATTTTGCATCGGCTGCCTCCCCAAGGGCAGGCCGTCCCCACCCCCGAACCCAACAAGAACGTCGTGTTCGTCTCCCACTTCCTCCGAGGTCTAGGCCTTGCTCTGGATCCTTTCGTCAGGGGTTTGATGTTTTATTACGGGCTAGACTTCCATGATCTAGCTCCAGACTCCTTTCTTCATATCACGACATTTATTGTCGTGTGCGAGGCCTTCCTCCGGGTTACCCCTCACTTTGGCCTATGGCTCAAGACCTTTGAAGTGAAGCCGAAGATGATCGAGGGGCAACATGCAGCGTGTGGAGGTGCCTCATTATGTAAGATGACGGGAGCTCCGTGGCCCAAAGGTTCCATCCCAGAGGTGTCTGAATTGTGGCAACAGGAGTGGTTCTACATCACGGCTCCTAGAAGTGCCAAGTGGGCGGCTGCCCCTGTTTTCCGCTCGGGCCCTCCACCACAACTGATGTCATGGATCAGCAGAGGTCTGAGCTGGGGTCTAGCCAAGGACGTGCCTATACTGCAAAGCCGCATTCGAGATCTCTTCAATGGAGATTTCAGTTTGGTTGCGGTAATACAAGTTATGCTGGTTCGTCAAGTCCAGCCTGCAAACGCCGGCCTCTTGGCCTATGGGAGTTCAATCCCGAGGGACCGCGTGTCATTCGAAATTTTCTCGGCCTGACGCACGAGGAGATGTACAAGTCATTCTTCGGACCTCAGCTGGAGTGTCTGAAAATCACCGAGGACGTGGGCCTGAGTAGTAACCACGCCGCCGAACAGGTAAGGCATCTTCCGGCCGAACATACTATCTCTCCTTTGTTACGAAGTTATTTCTGAGAGTTCGCTTTTTGACCAGGACTGGATAACAAAGGCGAAGTTGATTCGGTGTTCGGCCCCCCTCCCTGAGGGTTTGGAAAATCCGGTATTGGAAAAGATGCTCCAGACCGCACCTTGCCCGGAGCCCCTGAAGGAAGATACTGTGGAGGATAATGCGGGCGGACGCGGGCCCCTAACGCTGCCCATTCTAGCCGAGGGAGCGAGCGTCTCCATGAAGGAAGACGACCAGAAGAGGAAAAGGACTGCGCCCGGGGATTCGGAAGCCGAAGCTTCCAAACGGGAGAAGAAGTCTCCCACAGAGGGTTCTACCTTGGGGGGCGCCATTGCCGCACAAAGTCCGCGGGGGGATCAATTCTCCCGCGAGTCGTAAGTGACCCGAAATACTTTAATAGTACAGATATGCCATCTTTTTCTTCTGAGAAGATAACCACCGCATATATTTTTGCAGTTCAGGCCTTAGCCCCTCTCAAATGAGCTCGTCTTCGGGGGATCTTCTTCCAGAGATGATGGAAAGCGAAACGCCTCCTCCAGACTCCTCTGCTCCGAAAGCGGGCGACCCTGAAGTGTCGTCGTGGAGGGCCTCTCCGAGTCCGTTGAGGCTAGAAGAGAGCTGACAAAAGAGTCCGGCACCGTCTAGTGTGCGATCGGATGTTCTGTGGGAGCTGGTGGGGCGAGCAGCCATCTCAGATGAACACCGTGTGTTGATGAATGCGGTGATGAAGAGAAAATCGTCCGCCGAAAGCGGATTGCATGAAGCTTTTATGAGTCTACTGACAGGCTTTGAGGTACTTAAAAGAATGTATGATAGTCCTGCACATGCTAGGTGTGCCCTGTGTAGACAGTAGCCCCTGAGACTCTGGTTGTCGTCGGAAACGACGACGGATAGAGGATTATATTCCCAGGTAATAACCATACTGCCTCTATGTGCAGGTGATGGAAGCTCTGGTGGCTAGCCGGACTAGCGAATTTTCCCATTTAGAATGGCAATCGGATGCGGCACATGCCGACATCGAGCTTGTTAGCAAAAGGCTTGACGAGGCACAGGGTAAGTGTCATTATCTGGTAAAGGCCACATAGGAAGAGTAGCATGATGCCAGTATCTTTAATATGTTGTGACTACAGATGGAGCTGCCACTGTTGAAGCCTTGCGGGCAGAACTTGCCTGAGCCAAGGAACAAGCGAGGTTGGGTAATGCGGCTGCTTTGAAGGCGACCAAAGAGTTGCAAGCCGAGAAGGTCGCACATGGCGAGAGCCGAGACAAGATGGCCAAGATGGCCATAGAATTAAAAGCCGCCGCCGACCGTTGCCGGGTTCTTGAAAAGGAAAACCAAGCGAGGGCATCGGACCTTGAGAAGGCTGCTGCGACGAGGAAGGACATCCGCTCTGCTATGAGGGCAAAGAAGGAGGAGCTGCGGGAAGCCGGGGATATTGTAGCTGGGAAATCCTTTATGTTGCGGAGGAAGTTTGGAGATCCACGGTATGCCCCTCTGGATCGGCTGTGGAGTTTGGAGGATGTATATATGGATTTGGCGGTGAGCTCTGCCGATGCGGCCAAGTATTTCCATGGTTATACGGACCGTGAAGTAGACCAGCTGTTTTGGAGACAATTCCATTCTCCCGAGCGTCCGCTTTCATTGACTGACCAATTAGCCGAATGGGCCGAACTAAATAGGTTGTCCGGACTCTCCATGAGGTCTGTTGTGGATCAGCTATGGCCGGAAAGGTCAAAACCGAACAGCTATTTTAGCTTGGTGCATCAGTTCCTTGATGTGGTGTCGCGCATTAATGCGATGAAGAGGTCAGCGTGCATAGAGAGCGCACGAATGGCCTTTGCCCGTGTTAAAGCATACTGGGCGGAGATGGATGCTACCACTGTTGCAGCGCAGGATTCGGCCATAGGTCGAAAGGCTGCTGAGCACTACTTTGAAGAAGTTCTTGAGGGTGCTCATTTGATAGAGACCCAATGCTCAAAAAATATTATGTTTGAGTGATATGTAATCTCATTGTAAGCGAAATGCTTTTATAAATTTTTATAGGGCTATTTTTATACTTTTGCCTGAAAGTAATATGATTCCTCCTGGGCGGCTGTTTATGTATACATGTGTATAACCTGAAAGATTGCAGCCGTCGGCTTCAACCCTCACGCATATAATGCGGAGGTGCTCGCAGAAACACACGTTCACACTTATCCCAACGTCTTGGTCCTATTAAGGAGGTGATAGCGGAGCGAGCGAGGCAACCGGACTATGATGCTTTAGCACTTTCACTTAGCCATAGGAGTTTGACAGTGGGGCTACTAAATAGCCCCTGGTGGCTCCGCACTTTCCCGATCCCGGGGTGCGTACATGCCTGGCCGGAAAACGGCCCTTCGTTAAGGCGGAGGAATTCTAACATTCCAACAGGTCATCGAGTGGTTGACCAGTCTCACGCTATATCATGACAGTCAATTTTTGGCTCTCTCTACTGAGGTACTAGTCCGGATGAACCAGTGCACAATCGCAGTAGTTCTCCTGGTGCTACCTTAGCCGGTAAAGCGGAACGTAAGACACCAAAACACAGGAGCCGGGCAAACCCAACATTTGACCAAAGAAAATGATTCGGAGCTGATGCATATAGGGCCAAACTCGCGACGCCGAACACTCCCTAAGGTATTCGGTCTTTGTGGTATAAACCGGGCCTAAATAATGGCCTTTGTAAGAAGCCCCTTGTGTCCAGGTACGTGCATTGTTCTGGCATGGTAACATGCCAAGACGTCAGCATCCTTCTCAATGGTGGATATGTATCAACAAGAGACACTAAAAAAGGTTTACGCAGGGTCTTAATCTAAAAAGAATCCTTGGAGCGGGTCCCTGCTGCACGTCTGCGCCTGTGTCTCTGTCGGGCCGTATCCTGGACGGGTGTAGCACGATGATCGTCTGTAAAAGAGAGGAATTTAGGTGAAAAAGTTGTCGTGCAAAAAGATAGTTTGTTAAAGAAACCATGTATAATTCAAGATGAGAAGAAAATGCCACTTGTCTGCGCGTGTTGAGCCCCTTGTATTGACAAATAGGGGTGTGACCATTTATTCGGTATAAGTAGCGGCGCCGGACTCAATTAGTTGTGTCTGAGGTCTTGACGACCTATTGGATGCTTTCGCTGGTCCGGGCGCCTTTAATGTGCGGCTGCCAAGGCAGCCTCACTCTCTTCGGCGCGCAGAGATCGCTTGATATTTCCGTGCACTGTAATGATGCCACGTGGACCGGGCATCTTGAGTGTGAGTGAGGCGTACTGTGGTATTGCATTAAAGCAAGCGAAAGCTTCGCGTCCAAGCAGTGCTTGATAGCCACTTTGAAACGGAGCGATGTGGAAAGTTACATGCTCGCGACGGAAGTTATCGGGGAAGCTAAATATAACTTGTAGTAAGAGGGAGCCCGTAGAATGAGTCCCTGGGCCTGGCGTTACTCCTTTAAAGGTAGTGTTGCTATGGCGAATTTGTGTTGGGTCTAACCCCATCCCACTGATTGTATCCTGATATATTAGGTTTAGGCTACTACCGCCGTCCATCAAGACTCGTGTGAAGTGATATCCGCCAATTACTGGGTCTAATACCAGGGCAGCCCATCCTGCGTGTCAGATACTTGCTGAGTAATCGCGATGGTCGAAAGTGATCGATTGAGACGACCAGTGGCAGGACTTCGCGGTGACAGGCACTTGGGTATATTTTCCTGGGAGTGCTGCGTTGTTTTTTCCGTTGATCACGTGTAACACGTTTACTGTTTTGACTTCTGGTGGAAATTTCTTTTGTTCCCCCGTGTCTTGCTTGGGGGGCTCGTCCTCGTCTTCACTTGGTGTATCTTCCCCCTTGTGTATGGCGTTAAGCTTGCTGGACTGCTTGAAGACCCAACATTCTCTGTGGGTATGATTAGCGGGTTTAGCAGGGGTACTATGGATCTGGCATACTTGGTCCAGAATTTTGTTGAGGCTGGACAGTTCATCCCTGGTGCCTTTAGGGGGCGGCTTTTGACCTGGCCGAGACCTTTTGAATCCGGCATTTACTGTCATGCCCTTCATGCTGTCTTCTTTAATCCGGCGTTTGTTATTGCTGTTGCGCCATGATTTCCTGTTTCCATCTCTAACTTCAGATGTACTAGGGTCGCTGGTGCTGCATCTGGCTAGCCAGCTGTCCTCACCCGCGCAAAAGCGGGTTATGAGGTTTGTTAATGCGGCCATCATTCTCGGCTTATTTTGGCCGAGGTGTCTGGCGAGCCATTCGTCCCGGACGCTATGCTTGAAAGCTGCCAAGGCTTCGGCGTCTGGACAGTCGACAATCTGGTTCTTTTTAGTAAGAAACCTGTTCCAAAGCTTTCGGGCTGACTCTTCGGGTTGTTGAGTTATATGACTCAAATCGTCCGCATCCGGAGGTCGGACATAAGTCCTTTGAAAATTTGCCCGAAAGGCGTCTTCGAGCTCTTCCCAACTTCCAATGGAGCTTTCGGGGAGGCCTTTGAACCAGTGACGAGCTGGCCCTTTGAGCTTGAGGGGTAAGTACTTGATGGCGTGGAGATCATCTCCTCGAGCCATATGGATGTGAAGGATGTAGTCCTCAATCTAGACCACAGGGTCTGTTGTTCCGTCGTATGCCTCTATGTTTACGGTCTTGAATCCCTCTGGAAATTCATGGTCCAGCCCCTCATCGGTGAAACATAGGGGGTGTGCGGCACCCCTGTAGCTGGGTGTACCACGTTGTTCGGATGTTTGTTGTGTTGCATTGTATGCTGGGGCGCGCTTGCGTGGTCCATAGATGGATCTTGTTGCGCCGCCCTTTGGGTGTGAGCCCTCGCATGGGTCGTGTATTTTATTGTGAGCGGCGTTGTATGCCGCTCTGTGTTGGTAGAGGGGTCATCTATCCGACCAGGTGGCTGCTTTGATATTTGGTTGTGGGGGGTCTGAGGCCTCCTCATCGAATTCGGGTAGCAGCTTCCGTTTTGGGTAGCTCTTGGAGGGGCGATTGTCGCCGTACCTCGCTGCTGTGTTGAGTATTTTGCTCCATCTGATGTGGAGTGTGTCTTGCGCAGCCTTGAGCCTTTGCTTCTGCCTTTTCAGACTCCTCGCGGTGGCAACAAGCCTTTTACGGGCAGTCTGCTGCTCCGGGTGCCTGTCCAGCATTACGTCGTCCGGACCATCATCCTTGATAGGATTTCTTTGTTCGGTTTGATTATCCGGATTGCCGTTGTCCGGCAGCGGTTCGCCCTGCTCCAGCGCTGGGTCTGTGTGATCGCTATTTCTGTCGAGGCAGGATTTGGGGTGGCGCTTGCGTCGCCGCTTTGACTGCTTCTCAAGGGAACAAGCCTTCGACGCGTCCTTCCTCTCCTCGTCGTCATATTTTGGTGTGTCCACCATGTATACATCATATGACGAGGTGGCTTTCCAAGGATCAATAGGCGCTGGTTCTTCATCGTCTCCTGCATTGGCGTCCATACCGTCGATATCTTCGGAGTCGAAGTCGAGCATATCGGTTAAATCGTCGATAGTGGCTATAAAGTGGGTGGTGGGTGGGCTTTGAATTTCTTCATTGTCCGTATCCCAACCTTGCTGACCGTAGCTCGGCCAGGGCTCTCCTGATAGAGAGAGAGACTTTAGTGCCTTCAGAATATCGCCGAAAGGCGAGTGCTGAAAGATATCCACGGCAGTAAACTCCATGATCGGTGCCCGATCGGATTCGATCGGCAGGGGCGCGGAGGGTTCGGAGTCCGGCTCCCTGGAGTCACGAGTCTTGCGGAGTGCGGGGCTGGTGTTCGGCTCGATCGTCGTTGGGATCGTGGCTCCCAAGGCGGCATCCAACCACCCATCCTCGATCGGCACAGTAGGCTCCGAATTAAGGGTCGAAGCCGATGCGGGTGCGGCCTCCAGGGCACTGTTCGGCGGCAGACCTAGATCATGCTCGTCGTGACAGTGCGGCGCGCTCGGCAGTGGCTCGAATCCGTCAAAGATCAAGTCCCCGCGGATGTCAGTCGTGTAGTTTAAACTTCCAAATCTGTCCTGACGGCCAGGGGCATAGCTTTCGATCTGCTCCAGATGGCCAAGTGAATTAGCCCATAGTGCGAAGCCGCCGAAGACGAAGATCTGTCTGGGGAGGAAGGTCTCACCCTGGACAACATCGCTATTGATGATCGTAGGAGCCATCGAGCCTGACGGCGACGACACAAAGGAACTCTCAATGAAAGCTCCAATGTCGGTGTCAAAACCGACGGATCTCAGGTAGGGGGTCCCGAACTGTGCGTCTAGGCCGGATGGTAACAAGAGGCAAGGGACACGAAGCTTTACCCAGGTTTGGGCCCTCTCGATGGAGGTAAAACCCTACGTCCTGCTTGATTAATATTGATGATATGGGTAGTACAAGAGTAGATCTACCACAAGATCAGAGAGGCTAAACCCTAGAAGCTAGCCTATGGTATGATTGTTGTTGTGTATGCTGTTCTACGGACTAAAACCCTCCGGTTTATATAGACACCAGAGGGGGTTAGGGTTACACAAAGTCGGTTACAATGGTAGGAGATCTACATATCCGTATCGCCAAGCTTGCCTTCCACACCAAGGAAAGTCCCTTCCGGACACGGGACGAAGCCTTCAATCTTGTATCTTCATAGTCCAGGAGTCCGGCTGAAGGTATAGTCCGGCCATCCGGACACCCCCTAATCCAGGACTCCCTCACCCGCCAAAGCAAAAGTGGTGATACCGGCATAGGAGGTAATAACACTCCGGATAGTGCCGAAGACAACAACAACCCCCTCCAGCAAGATTTAGAGCAGGAGGATGGAGGAACCAGCCCTCCTGAGAGAGCGGCAGATGGAGAAGCGGAGGATGATAATTACATGCCCCCCTCCGAAGACGAGGCAAGCCTCGGCGATGACGAATTCGCCGTGCCAGAGGATCCCGTCGAACAAGAGCGCTTCAAACGCCGGCTTATGGCCATGGCAAATAGCCTTAAGAAAAAGCAGCAGCACCTTCAAGCTGATCAAGATCTGCTAGCTGACAGATGGACTGAATTCCTCGCAGCCGAGGAATATAAACTCGAGCGCCCCTCCAAGAGTTACCCAAAATGCAGGTTGCTACCTCGACTGGAGGAAGAAGCATATGACGCGGCTGATTGGCCATCTCGTGGCCGTGATAGAAAAGCTCAGCCCGCACCCCGACGCCATTCAAATAAAAAAGAATGGGGAAACACGCCAGACCTGCGAGACGCATTGGAGGACAAAGCAAAACACGCAAGATCAATCTACGGATCACGAGGGCGCACCACTATGCGAGACGATAAATGTCACGCCGGATACAGTAAAAGTAAATCCGGTCGGGCCAAACACAGCGGGCAAGACCCATTCGAGCTGCGTCGCGATATAGCCCAATACAGAGGCGCCGCACACCCCTTATGCTTCACAGACGAAGTAATGGATCATCAAATCCCAGAAGGTTTCAAACCTGTAAATATTGAATCATACGACGGCACAACAGATCCTGCGGTATGGATCGAGGATTTCCTCCTCCACATCCACATGGCCCGCAGTGATGACTTACATGCCGTCAAATACCTCCCACTAAAGCTCAAAGGACCAGCGCGGCATTGGCTTAACAACTTGCCAGCAGAGTCCATTAGCTGTTGGGAAGATCTGGAAGCCACATTCCTCGACAACTTTCAGGGCACTTATGTGCGACCACCAAACGCCGATGCTTGAGCCACATAATTTAGCAGCCAGAAGTATCAGCCAGGCAATTCTGGACTCGGTTCCTAACAAAGAAAAATCAAATCGTCGACTGTCCGGATGTAGAGGCCCTAGCAGCTTTAAAACACAACATCCGCGACGAGTGGCTAGCCCGACACCTTGGTCAGGAAAAGCCGAAATCTATGGCAGCCCTCACGACACTCATGACCCGCTTTTGTGCAGGAGAAGACAGCTGGCTAGCCCGCAGTAACAATATGTCAAAGAACCATGGTACTTCGGATACTAAGGACGGCAATAGCAGGTCACGTCGCAACAAACATAAGCGCCGCATTAACAGTGATAATACTGAGGATTCGACAGTCAATGCCGGATTCAAAGGCTCTAAATCCGGTCAGCGGAAAAAGCCATTCAAACAAAGTACGCCGGGCCCGTCCAGTTTGGACCGTGTACTCGATCGCTCGTGTCAAATACACGGCATCCCAGACAAGCCAGCCAATCACACCAACATGGATTGTTGGGTGTTCAAGCAGGCCGACAAGTTAATTGCCGAAAACAAGGATAAGGGGCCACATAGCGATGACGAGGAGGAGTGCCGGCAGCCACACACCAGAGGACAGAAGAGGTTTCCCCCACAAGTGCGGACGGTGAGCATGATATACGCAACCCACATCCCCAAGAGGGAGCGGAAGCGTGCGCTCAGGGACGTATATGCGTTGGAGCCAGTCGCCCCAAAGTTCAACCCATGGTCCTCATATCCGATCACTTTCGATCGTAGGGACCACCCCACTAGTATCCATCATGGCGGATTTGCCGCACTGGTTCTAGACCCAATCATTGACGGATTTCACCTCACTCGAGTCCTTATGGATGGCGGCAGCAGCCTGAACCTGCTTTATCAGGACACAGTGCGCAAAATGGGTATAGACCCCTCAAGGATCAAACCCACAAAAACGACCTTTGAAGGCGTTATTCCAGGCGTAGTGGCCCATTGCACAGGCTCAATTACACTGGAAGTGGTCTTCGGATCCCCGGATAACTTCCGAAGCAAAGAGTTAATCTTCGATATAGTCCCGTTCCACAGTGGTTATCATGCACTGCTCGGGCGAACCACATTTGCGAGATTCAATGCAGTACCGCATTATGCATACCTCAAGCTCAAGATGCCAAGACCTCATGGGGTTATTACAGTCAATGGAAACACAGAGCGCTCTCTCCGAACGGAGGAGCACACTGCGGCCCTCACAGCAGAAGCGCAAAGCAGCCTCTCAAGGCAATCCACCAGTTCAGCGTTTCAAGACCCGGACACCTTCAAGCGCGCTCGGAGCAATCAACAACTAGACCGCCTGGCGCGATCTGAGCTCGGGTAGCAATGCGGCCCCCACCCCAGTCCCAGCCAAATGGCGAAACTCGTGCCACGCGTACATAATTACGCATTAAAAATACCATGGGCACAGGTGGGGAGGGGGGCACAACCGCGGCACGCCCCAAGACGCGGCTTAAACCGCACTAGGGGCTTCTCGCTTTGTTATTTTTCTCTTTTTCAGGACCTTAATCTTTAGAAACCCTGTCCGGCAGCACTATTGCCGAACACATGATGCAGCAACCAAGGAGGCAGAAAGCTATGTCACACCACGGAATTCCCAGGTGGATTACAATAACGAGTGAAATATTTGATTTAGTACTATTACTCAGCTTGCCCTTGGAAGGGACATAGTCCTACTCTTTGCTTATCGCACTATCTGTATCATTCTACTTTAACGCACCTTTTTGAATAAACAATGCATAACATTACGACTATTATTGCATCCTCGTTATATATATAGGTGTTCATTAATGACGCCTTGCAACCGTACACTTTGGTATGGCCGATACACCAGGGGCTTAAGTACCCACATATGGTGTGAGAAGTCCGAACACTTTCACAAGTGCGGCACCCCGAACTTATAGCATTATTTGCATCAGCTCCGAATCATGTCTTTGGTCAAATGTTGGGTTTGCCCGGCTCCTATGTTTTGGTACCTTACGTTCCGCTCTATCGGCTAAGGTAGCGCTAGGAGAACTACTGTGATTGTGCCCCGGTTCTGCTTGGCTAAGCACCTCAGTAGAGAAAGCTAAAACTAACTGTCATGATAAGGCGAGAGACGGGTCGCTGTTCGGCAAGGTTTCGAGTCCCTAAAGACTTATGCTGCTTAGAGCGAGGGGCCGGCCCTGTCCGGCTTAAAGGCGTCTATCGCGCCCCGAATTCGGCCTTCCGAATACCAGGGGCTTCGCCAAAATTTAAAATTATATAATTCTATGGCTAAGTGAGAGTGATAAAGCATTATTAGTCCGGTTGCCTTGTTCGTTGTGCTGAGCACCTCCCTTGAAGGACCCAAAAAATGGGAACAAGAGTGCTTAGGTTTATCCCGAACACCCCAGCACAAGCGACATGGGGGTAGAAGCCGAGGACTAACCATCTCTCAGATTAGATAAATAGCCAAATAGAAGGTAATATTTTAAATTCAAATAAGCGTTGCATAGCGCATATGAACAAGTTTTCATAAATACAGGATCACACGAGCAAGTTTCACTCAAATATTACATCTTTCGTGCACTCGTCGGCTATGAGACGGGTACCCTGTAGAACACCCTCGTAGTACATCTCGGGGTGGCGATGCTCCTTGCCCTCCGGCGGCCCTTCCTTGATCAGCTTCACGGCGTCTAGCTTGACCCATTTCAACTTCACACGGGCGAAAGCCCGGCGTGCACCTTCAATGTAGACGGATCGCTTGACGACCTCCAGCCGCGGGCAGGCATCCACAAGCCGCCTCACCAGGCCGAAGTAGCTGTTCGGAAGAGCATCGCCAGGCCACAGCCGGACTATAAAGCCCTTCATGGCCTGTTCGGCCGCCTTGTGCAGTTCGACCAGCTACTTTAGCTGGTCGCTCACAAACACTGGGTGTTCGGTCCCACTATACTGGGCCCAGAACAACTTCTCCGTTGAGCTTCCATCCTCGGCCCAGTAAAACTTCGCGGCATCCGACACGCTGCGGGGCAAATCTGCGAATGCTCCTGGAGAGCTTCGAATTCGGGTAACTAATCGGTAATTTACTTTTACATGCTTGCTTTGCATATAGAATGCCTTACCCGGTGCTATCTTCTTCATTGCGTCGATCTCCTGGAGGGCATTTTGGGCTTCGGCCTTGGCACTTTTTGCGCTCTCGAGGGCCGCGACAAGATCAGACTCTCGCGTCTTTGAGTCAAGCTCCAACGCCTCGTGCTTCGTCACGAGAGCCTGGAGCTCTTGCTGCACCTCGCCCACCCGAGCCTCTTGCCTTTCTCAGTCGGTGTGCTCCTTGGCCGCTTTATCTTCGGCCTCGTACAGCGCTTGCTTTAGGGTCGCCACTTCGGTCGTGGCCCCTGGCAAATTCATGATGATCCTGTCATTTTGCAATCGCATTCTTTTTATACACATCCTTAGACTAGGTACTACTTACCTTTGTTCTCCTCCAGCTGCCTCTTAGCAAGGCCGAGCTTTTCCTGGGACCCTTTAAGGTCCTGCTTCAGTACGGCTACCTCCGCAGTTAGTGCGGCTGACGCCAGCAGCGAAGCCTGCATATGCATATTGACATACTTATATTAGACTCCTGCGATATTGTTTGATCCTCTATTCGACTTTTCTTTGTGGACACCGAACAGAGCATCAGGGGCTACTGTCTGTGTGGTAATATTTTTCCTATATTTTAAACACTTACCTCAAAGCCTATTAGAAGGCTGGCACAGGCTTCAGTTAATCCGCTCTTGGCGGACTGAACCTTCTGGATCACCGCACTCATAATAGGGCGGTGCTCCTCGTCGATGGAAGCGCTGCGAAGCGCTTCTAGCAGATTGTCTGGCGTCTCTGGATGGACAAAGGTCACCGGTACAGGCGTCTTGACTCTCTTAGAAGGAGGCCGCCAGCCCGAGCCCGGAACCACTGGAGGTTCCAGCGCGGTGTTCGGCTGAGGGCCGAACTCGGAGCCCTCAGGGGACTTGTCCTCTCTGCTCCCGGAATCCAGAAGGCCGCCTTTAGGCGCCTCCGGGACTGTCCCCCCTCGACCCGGTGCCTCTTGAGACAATACCTCGGCGTCGTCCCCAGGGTGAGGGGAGGTGGCGGTCGGAACTGGATCGCCATCCATATCCGACGAGCCCAGGGAGCCGTCCGATGATACATTGATACGGGCTCGTGGCGGCCTGCATAATCATATTTGGCGTTAGGTGAAGCAGTGCGACAAAGGAATGCTATGAGTTACTCTGGTATCTGAATACTTACGACTTCCCCAGGGGCTTGTCCCTGGGCAACCACTCGTCTTCGCCGTCGGCGGTGGTGGTAGAGCTGTACGGAAGGAGAGTCCTTCCCTTCTTGGATCCTTCGGCCTCCCCAGTGGGGGCGGCCTTCCTTTTCTTGTCTCCCCCGTCTGGAGGGGGAGCATCTTCTTCTGCCTCCTCGTCTTCGGGGGAGGATTGCGCCGTAGAGTCCTCGGACGGTGAGTCCGATGACGCATGGCGTCGGGAACTCTTTTGGGTTCCCTTGGCCTTCTTGGTCTTCTCCGGCACCATATAAGGAGCCGGAGTCAGCATCTTCGCCAGAAGAGCGTCTGCTGGGTCTTCGGGCAAAGGAGCCGGATAGTCGATCTGTCCGGCCGTCTCCTGCCAGTCCTGTCAAAGGTGCGGGAGTTTAGATCCCGCATGGAGTCAAACTATGAAAAACAAGTATCCTGTAAGAGGTAAAGCAGCTTACCGCGCTGGCTTGGCGCTTCGCGCTGAATCCGCGATCCTCAGTAGTGGGAGGGGGAACCTAGGCGCTCTTGAATAGCACCCTCCAGGCATCTTCGTGAGTTGTGTCGAAGAGCCTGTTCAGAGTTCGGTGCTACGTCGGGTCGAACTCCCACAAGTTGAAGGCCAGTTGTTGGCACGGGAGGATCCGGCGGTTGAGCATGACCTGGACTACGTTGACAAGTTTGAGCTTCTTGTTCACCATGTTTTGAATACATGTTTGGAGTCCGGTCAGCTCTCCCGAACTACCCCAGGACAGGCCCTTCTCTTGCCAGGAGGTGAGCCGTGTGGGGAAGCCAGATCGGAAGTCGGGGCCGCTATCCATTTGGGGTCACGCGGCTCGGTGATGTAGAACCACCCCGATTGCCACCCCTTTAAGGTCTCCATGAAGGAGCCCTCGAGCCATGTGACGTTGGGCATCTTGCCCACCATGGCGCCTCCGCACTCTACCTGGCGGCCACTCACTACCTTCGGCTTGACATTGAAAGTCTTTAGCCATAAGCCGGAGTTGGGCCTGATGCGGAGGAAGGCCTCGCACACGACGATAAACGCCGAGATGTTGAGGATGAAGTTCGGGGCCAGATCGTGGAAATCCAGGCCGTAGTAGAACATGATCCCCCAGACGAATGGGTGGAGAGGAAATCCCAGTCCACGGAGGAAATGGGTGAGGAACATTACCCTCTCATGGGGCCTGGGGGTGGGGATGAGCTGCCTGATGGGGTTGTGTACCTAGGGTAGGATCATGGACCTGATCCAAGTAACTTACCCTAGGACATCCTTAGAAGAGGTCGCCTTCCAGTCGACCAATGAGGACTCACTCGACTGGTCTGACGGACTCGACCACGAAGACTCACTCGACCACCAGGAGGTCAAGAGGCACTCTGCACTGCAACGGCCTGTAATCAAGTAGACTTTATGATAATAAAGGCCTTTATGTGGGGCGTTACCAGTAACGCCCCAGACTTAACTCACCTTAAACCCGCTCCTGCGTGGGCTGGCTAGGGTCCTGGCGCACTCTATATAAGCCACCCTCCTCCACAGGCAGAGGGGTTCGGCACCTTGTAATTCATACATTCATAATCCACTCGACCGCCTCCGGGCTCCGAGACGTAGGGCTGTTACTTCTTCCGAGAAGGGTCTGAACTCGTACATCCTTTGTGCTTACAACCTCTCCATAGCTAGGACCTTGCCTCTCCATACCTACCCCCCACTCTACTGTCAGGCTTAGAACCACGACAGTTGGCGCCCACCGTGGGGCCGGTGTTTTAGCGATTTTGTGGAGAAGTTGCGATTCTTCCGAGTACTCTCATCATGGTGTCTGCTGGAGTTTTGGTCAAGGGTCAAGAGATCCGTCTCGGCATTCTCACCTTCATCGCCGACGACTCCGCATGGCTCCAGGAGGCTCCACTCGACGTAGACGCGCTCCCCGTCCGCGGTGCGACGCATTTTCGCGCATGTGTCCGCGGCGTTCTGCTGCGGCAACCGTCGACCCAGTATCGGTCGGCTCCTCCATCGTCCACCCTCCCGGTCTCCCGCCAGCGCAACCGCTCAGGCCGGTCGAGGCTTCAGCGATGGGTGAGTCACGCGGTGGCTCGCCAATCGGCCACTACACAAGTTGCGGCAATCGAGCCCAACGAATCTCTCTACGGCTTGTTCGATCAGTCGACTGGCTCTGGAGAGACCGCATCCGAGTGCGGAAGCAGTGATCCAGTGGCGGAAATCTTGATGGTCGACGGGCCCCACAGCCCTCCTGGCTTCGCCCGAGGTGGTGGAGCAGGTGACGGCGGCGACCCTGCACGAGACTACGAAGAGTACCAGCCTGAGCCACTCGACTCTCTGCAAAGAGAAGAGCTTTGCCGCAGGAACGAGGATCCCCTGCGTATTCCCATCGCAGGAGAAACCCCCGAGGCTCGTGCCTTGGAGGAGGCGCGTCTGGCCAATTTGGCCGAGCGCACTCGACTGGAGAACCTTCAGCGAGCACTCGACGAGCGCGCGCGGCAACGAGTTCCCGACACCAGTCAACGTCAACTCTTCCCGCCGACTCAGGTATATCGAACCCCAATTCAGAATTTAGCAGCTGCGACCCGTATAGTAGAGTCCATTCAGCCTTCGCAGTCGGAAGCTGGCAGAGGTTTGCTGCAGATCAGGGATCTGCTCCGGGCAGCAGGAGATCAGAATTCAGCCGTGTCTCAGTCGCGTAACAGAATTCACAGTCGATCTGTCACTGTGAATACGGTTCAGTCGGCTCACAGCCCCAGATCGCCTCCGCGGCGCGAAGGGCGTGAGAATCGGCGAGATCAATATGGTGACAGACTCGACCGAGATGATAGGCGTCGAGTGCCCTATTCCCCTCCGAGGGGTGGGTCTTACGCTCCTCGGCAGCCAGATGATAGGCGTCAGTACAGTACAGGGCGTAGGGTTCCAGTTGACCCCAGAGAGCCAGGCTTCGACGCGCGATCCATTATCGTGCAAGGGTTGGTCGACCGGAACAGAGCCCATCGAGGCGCACTCGATAGAGATGTACCCACGAGCAGTCGAGTACATGTTTCTGGTCCTGAATGTTTCAGCAGAGCTATCAGAGCCACAGTTATCCCCCCCAATTTCAGGTTGGCAACAGGAGTCAGCAAGTTCACTGGTGAGTCTAAGCCTGAAACTTGGCTTGAAGACTACCGAGTGGCAGTTCAGATCGGTGGTGGGAACGACGAGGTGGCCATGAAGCATTTTCCCCTCATGTTGGAAGGTTCTGCCAGGGCATGGTTGACTCAATTACCTCCTAGCAGCATTTACACTTGGGAAGATCTGTCCCGAGTGTTCGTCAGAACGTTTGAAGGGACTTGCAAGCGACCAGCGGGATTGACAGAGTTGCAGGTCTGCGTGCAGAAAACTAATGAGACTCTCAGAGAGTATATTCAGAGGTGGATCACTTTGCACCACACTGTGGAAAATGTCTCTGATCATCAAGCAGTATGCGCCTTCAAAGACGGCGTCAAGAACAGAGAACTGAGTTTGAAATTTGGTCGAACCGGTGACATGACCTTGAGTCGAATGATGGAGATTGCTACCAAGTACGCCAACGGCGAAGAAGAAGACCGACTCCGAAGCGGCAAGCACAAGCCGAGTCAGTCGGAAAAAGGAAATACCAGTCGGAAACAGAAGCGGAAGGCTGAACCGGCAGCTCCTGGAGAGGCTCTGGCCGTGACTCAAGGAAAGTTTAAGGGGAAACCAAAAGGATCCTCGAACCCAAGAAGGTAAAGGATAAAGAAGGGAACGACGTGATGGATATGCCGTGTCACATTCACACGAAGAAAGATGAAGAGGGGAATATCATTTACCCAAAGCACACCACTCGCCAATGTTGACTCCTGATCCAGCAGTTTCAGGGAAAACAGTCTAAGGACAAGGAGAAGGAGTCAGACAAGGCCGAAGACAAAGAGGACAGTGAGGGAGGATATCCGCATATCAACTCCACTCTGATGATCTTTGCAGATGTGGAAAGCAGAAGTCGACTGAAAGTGATTAACCGAGAGGTGAACATGGTTGCCCCAGCAAAGGCAAATTATCTGAAGTGGTCTCAAACACCCATCACATTCGACCAATCTGATCACCCGACTCATATTGCCACCCCCGGGAGGCAAGCTTTGGTGGTCGATCCAGTTGTCGAAGGCACTCGACTGACAAAGGTGCTGATGGATGGTGGAAGTGGGCTGAACTTATTGTATGCAGACACATTGAAAGGTATGGGCATTCCGATGTCCCGACTGAGCACTAGTAACATGAGCTTCCATGGAGTTATACCAGGGAAGAAGGCCGAGTCACTTGGCCAGATAGCTTTGGACGTAGTGTTTGGTGATTCGAAGCATTTTCGCAAAGAAAAGTTGACGTTTGAGGTCGTGGATTTTCAAAGTGCATATCATGCCATTTTGGGGAGACCAGCCTATGCACGGTTCATGGCTCGACCATGTTACGTGTACCTCAAATTGAAGATGCCCGGTCCCAAAGGTGTGATCACTGTCACCGGTGATAGGAAAAAGGCAGAGGAGTGCTTTCAGAAGGGCTCCAAGATTGCCGATTCCCAAGTGACAGCGGTCGAGTTCGAAGAATACAAGCAAAACGCAGATCCGAGTGACTTGTTGCGATCCAAGAAGCCCGCCACAGAGTCTGCATTCCAGTCGTCCGGTGAGACGAAGCCTGTTCACATTCACCCGACCGACCCCGAAGCAGCTCCGACCCGCATCTCCACAACACTCGACCCAAAATAGGAAGAAGCGCTCATCCAGTTCCTCCGTGAGAACTGGGACATTTTTGCATGGAAGCCCGCTGACATGCCAGGTGTTCCCAGGGGACTGGCTGAGCATCGCCTAAGAGTCGACTCGTCTGCAAAACCAGTCAAAGAGCATCTTCGGCGGTCCGCCGTCCAGAAGAGAAAGGCCATAGGAGAAGAAGTGGCTTGACTGTTGGCGGCAGGATTTATCCGAGAGATATACCACTCCGAGTGGCTCGCTAACGTCGTCATGGTTCCTAAGAAGGACAAGTCGCTCCGAATGTGCATTGATTTCAAGCACATCAACCGGGCCTGCCCGAAAGATCACTTTCCTCTCCCTCGCATAGATCAAATTATTGACTCGACCGCGGGATGCGAGAGGTTGTCTTTTTTAGATGCTTACTCCGGGTACCACCAGATCCGTCTGTACGGGCCCGATGAGGTAAAAACAGCTTTCATCACTCCATTCGGGTGCTTCTGCTATATCACCATGCCATTCGGCCTCAAGAATGCCGGAGCCACATTTATGCGAATGATTCAGAAGTGTCTACTCACCCAAATCAGTCGGAATGTGGAAGCTTATATGGATGATATTGTTGTCAAGTCACGAAAAGGTTCTGACCTGCTCGCTGACCTCGCCGAAACATTTGCCAACCTCAGAAGGTATGATATCAAGCTCAATCCATCAAAGTGCACATTTGGAGTTCCTGGTGGCAAGTTACTCGGTTTTCTCGTTTCCGAACGGGGAATCGACGCTAACCCAGAGAAGATTGGCACTATTCTCCGAATGAAACGCCCTGTGCGCGTGCACGATGTCCAGAAGCTTACTGGATGCTTGGCCGCATTAAGTCGATTCATCTCACGACTCGGTGAAAAGGCACTGCCTCTTTACCGACTGATGAAGAAGGCTGACAAGTTCGAGTGGACTCCAGAAGCTGATGCAGCGTTTGCCGAGCTAAAAGCTCTGCTCTCCACCCAGCCGGTGCTTGCTGCTCCAATCAGCAAAGAGCCTCTGTTGCTCTACATCGCAGCCACAGGACAAGTCGTCAGTACTGTGCTAACGGTCGAGCGGGAAGAAGAAGGAAAAGCTCTCAAAGTTCAGCGCCCAGTGTATTATTTGTCTGAAGTCTTGACTCCATCCAAGCAGAGATATCCTCATTATCAGAAGCTTGTGTATGGAATATACATGACCACAAAGAAGGTTGCTCATTATTTCTCTGACCATTCCATCACAGTCGTCAGCGACGCTCCACTATCAGAGATTTTGCACAACAGAGACGCAACTGGTCGAGTGGCCAAATGGGCGATTGAACTTCTTCCCCTTGATATCAAGTTTGAGGCAAAGAAAGCCATTAAGTCCCAGGCGATAGCAGATTTCCTCGCCGAGTGGATTGAACAACAGCAGCCGACTGAAGTTCACTCGGAGCATTGGACCATGTTTTTCGATGGCTCTAAGATGTTGAATGGTTCCGGTGCTGGGGTTGTCCTGGTTTCCCCCAGAGGAGATAAGCTCAGATATGTGCTCCAGATTCACTTTGATTCCTCCAACAATGAGGCAGAATATGAGGCTCTCCTATATGGGTTGCGCATGGCCATTTCACTCGGCGTCCGTCGCCTAATGGTCTATGGCGACTCGGATTTAGTGGTCAATCAGGTGATGAAAGAGTGGGACGTGAGAAGCCCAGCCATGACTGGATACTGCAGTGCGGTGAGGAAGCTAGAGAAGAAGTTCGAGGGGTTGGAGCTCCATCATATACCCCGACTGAAAAATCAAGCAGCTGATGATCTAGCAAAGATAGGTTCCAAGAGAGAAGCCATTCCGAGTGGTGTGTTCTTGGAGCATATACACACTCCGTCAGTCAAAGAGGATCCTTTCACCGAAGAAACTCCGCAGCCCAAGAGCGCCACAGATCCGACTGAAGTTGAAGTCCCAGCGGTGGTCGACTTGATCATGGAGGTTTTGGTGGTCATTCCCGACTGGACGATTCCGTATGTCGCATATATCTTGAGGAAAGAGCTTCCGGAGGATGAAGAAGAGGCTCGACAGATCGTCCGTCGATCTAAGGCCTTTACCGTAATCAAAGGACAATTATACAGAGAAAGCACGACTGGAGTCGGTCAGAAGTGCATAACACCAGAAGAAGGTCGACTCATCCTCAATGATATTCACTCGGGGACCTGTGGTCATCATGCGTCCTCTCGGACCATCGTGGCCAAAGCATACCGAGCCGGATTTTACTGGCCCAAGGCGAATGAGATGGCAAAAGAGATAGTAGATAAGTGCGAGGGATGTCAGTTCTACTCAAATATGTCGCACAAGCCTGCGTCAGCTTTGAAGACCATCCCACTCGTCTGGCCTTTTGCAGTTTGGGGGCTGGATATGATCGGTCCTTTGAGAACAGGACGAAGTGGCTTCACGCATGTACTGGTGGTAGTCGACAAGTTCACCAAGTGGATCGAGGCTAAACCAATCAAGAGCCTCGACACCAGTACTGCTGTTAGCTTCATCAGGGAACTAATATTCAGATATGGAGTCCCACACAGCATCATCACGGATAATGGGTCGAACTTTGACTCAGAAGAATTCAGAACTTTCTGCAACTCCCAGGGCACACGAGTCGACTACGCTTCAGTCGCCCATCCGCAGTCGAATGGACAAGCAGAGCGAGCTAATGGACTGATTCTTAAGGGTTTGAAGCCTCGACTGATGCGTGATCTCAAACACGCGGCTGGAGCTTGGGTCGACGAACTTCCCTCTGTGCTCTGGGGGCTGCGGACCACACCTAATCGGTCGACCGGAAGAACTCCATTCTTCTTGGTCTACGGAGCTGAAGCGGTCTTGCCGAGTGATCTTCTTCATAATGCTCCCCGAGTTGAAATCTACAACGAAGCAGAAGTTGAACAAGCGCGGCAGGACGCAGTCGACCTTTTAGAGGAAGAAAGGGAGATGGCTCTGATCCGGTCGACCATCTACCAACAAGATCTGCGCCGTTTCCACGCTCGAAATATGAGAGGTCGAGCCTTCCAGGAAGGGGATTTGGTTCTCCGAGTGGATCAGCACAAACCACACAAGCTTGCTCCTTCTTGGGAAGGCCCCTTCATCGTCACCAAGGTTCTCCACAACGGGGCGTACCATCTTTACAACGTCGAGCATAATATCGACGAGCCCCGAGCTTGGAACGCGGAGCTACTCCGCCCATTTTACACTTAAGCTTTATCACTCGGATGAGTTGCAATAAAGTACTTCTGTAGTTCGTGGGCCTCAAAATAATAGTGTCATAGTTCCTCCATAATTTCTGTCACTTTTTATTTTTGTCCACAATAAAATTCCCCCTCAGTGGGTGACTTAGCCGCGAATCCGTTTCGCCTAAGTTTGTAAAAATCCTACCGAGTGGTGAGCCAGACTCTCACTCGGAGGCTTAGCTGCGAATCCGTTTCGCCTAAGTTATAAAAATCCTACCGAGTGGTAAGCCAGACTTTCACTCGGAGGCTTAGCTGCAGCCCTGTGCTCGCCTAAGTTATAAAAATCCTACCGAGTGAAGAGCAACCCTCTCACTCGGGGGCTTAGCTGCAGTTCAAGCACTCGCCTAAGTTATAAAAATCCTACCGAGTGAAGAGCAACCCTCTCACTCGGAGGCTTAGCTGCAGCCTCGTGCTCGCCTAAGTTATCAAAATCCTACCGAGTGGTAAGCCA
>NC_057806.1:181540641-181660737 GCF_018294505.1 Triticum aestivum | reverse complement strand
AAAAATCCTACCGAGTGAAGAGCAATCCTCTCACTCGGAGGCTTAGCTGCAGCCTCGTGCTCGCCTAAGTTATCAAAATCCTACCGAGTGAAGAGCAACCCTCTCACTCGGGGGCTTAGCTGCAGCCCTGTGCTCGCCTAAGTTACAAAAATCCTACCGAGTGAAGAGCAACCCTCTCACTCGGGGGCTTAGCTGCAACCCAGTGCTCGCCTAAGTGGACTAAAGAATAAGTCGATTGCAGTACAGGCACCTTGCTTTGAACCTGCAAAAGACATTCCGAGCCGAAGGCAATCATATTCAAGCGCCAAATTCAAGTTTGAATCGATATCTAAAGGAACCGAAAGTGCTCAGGCATCAAGCCCGTTAAGGTTTGTCGATTACAATTTCACTCGGCATACCGAGGCAAATTTAAAGCGTCGAGCCAGAAGAAGTTTTTTACCCCTCCTGCGGAGGGCTGGAAGGTGCAACAAATTCATCAAGGTCAATTCCGTCGGCGATCCGAGTGGCAGCTGCAAGGAAAGTCTCCATAAAGGACCTGAAGTCGTGCTTCTTGGTATTGGCCACCCGAAGGGCTGCTAGCTTCTCCTCTCGTGCATCTTTGCAGTGGACTCGGGCCAGACACAGAGCGACATCTGCACCACACCGAGCCGAGGACTTCTTCCACTCCTGCACTCGACCAGGGATCGTGTTCAAGCGGGCCATCAGCGACTCAAGGTCATTCTGAAGTGTCTCCTCAGGCCAGAGCGTCGAGTCGATGCGCGATGTGGCGGCCTTCAGCTTTGCGAGATAGTCCACGACAGCTGCAACACGAGACTCCAGTCGGAAAACATCCATGGCAACTTCGTCGTTCACCGGAGAATTGACGGGGTCAAGGTTTGGCTCCAGTCGGCTGGTTTCTTCTTCAAAGTTTTGACAAAATTCTGCAAGGGTGGTCACTAAGTCAAGAGGATGGTCGAATGGAAAAATCACAATTGGAAATGTCTGCCAAGCATAGAGGTTTACCTTCAAGCATAAGGAACAACTTCTTGGCAAGGCCACTTAGGAAGGCCTCCAGTTCAGTTTTCTTCTCAGTCAATTTGCTGACTTGATCGGTCAGGGCAGCTTTGTCAGTTCTCAGTCGACTGACCTCCTTGTTGGCAATCCCAAGAGCAGTTTTCAGATTGGTATTGTCTTGTTCGAGCTTGGTGACTGAAGCTAACTTCTCGTCAGCAAGCTTGATCTTCTCAGCTAGCTCAAGGTCTTTCTTCTGCTGGGCCTCCCTTACCTTACCTGCAAGTTACAGCAAGATCAGATGCTGAAACAAACAAGGGGAAAAGCAGTCGTCAGGGTCTCACCAAACATACCTTCGGTCTCCTCCTTTGCCTTTGTCAGCTTCTCCTGAACCAGCTTCAAGCTCAGCTCGACTTGAGTATGTTTCTGTTCCAGCTCTGAGTAGCGAGCCACAAGATCACAAGAGTTCTGCGAAGAACCAATCGACTAAATGTCAAATGTAATTCACTTCCGAGTGAAAAAGGGAAAACACACGTTTCTAAGACTACAGCCGAATACAAGCATTCGACCGTAGTCTCGGGGACTACACCCAGTGGGTGCACTCAGCGTGCCCCCACTAATCCTGTTGAAGACAAAGTCGACCAGTCGACCTCAAAAAAAAAGTGTGCGAGATGCATTCTCTAAGACTGTGATCAACTGCAAGCAGTCAACCACAGTCTCGGGGACTACACCCAGTGGGTGCACTCAGCGTGCCCCCACCGGTTTGTGAAATCCAGTCGACCAGTCGACTGACAGAAAGATTGACGTCATAAAGCCTAAGGCCGACTGCCAGCAGTCGACCTTAGCCTTGGGGACTACACCCAGCGGGTGCACTCAGCGTGCCCCCGCTAACACGGAGTTTATTCGACACACCCAGTGGGTGACTAATATAAATTCCGGAAAAGAAAAGTTTTTGGTAGCATATCCAACAGAACAAACAACGGTTGACTGACCTGGACGTTGCTTTGGAGGGCAGAGCTGGCGTCATAAGCTGCCTGGCTCGCGTCCCGGATGGTCTTCAGCCGCTCCATCATGAGTCCTGCCTGGTGTATTGCTTCCTTCGCTGCACCAGCTTGGTCCTCTGGGACGTGGTGAGTCGCGAAGAGGGAGGGCTGCTGAGCACTCGTCAGTGGATTTGCGAAGGACACCGTGTGTCGAGTGGTGTTCTCTTCCTCCACGGTCAGAGTCTCAGGCGCCGTCGCATCCTGAGGCACCTTACTGGCGGGCGTTTTCCGACTCTTCCTGCGTGCCAGTGGTTCTTCATCCTCGTCGTCGTCAGGAAGATTGATAACAGTATTGGGCGGAGCTGCGGAGAAGGATCAGGATCAGAGGTCGCGAGTCAGTCGACTAAGAACGGTGTTAAGAATACAGTACCTGGGTTCGAAGTTGCCGCATCCTCCATCTCGTGGTCATCGGCCCGGGCCGAGGTCTCAGAAGTAGCAGCACTGCAACTCCAAAGGATCAGTCGACTAACTTCGACGTCGACCGGAAATAAAGTTCACACAGAATAAGAAAATATGAGCAGCACGGTTACCCTGATATGGTAGGGATGGACACCTTCATCTTCGGCAAGAGTTTGTTCGGCTTCGACGAGGCCGCCCTGGGCTGCTTCGGCGCCTTTTCAGTCGGTGCTGGAGAGGTGGTCCTAGGGCGCTTGGTCGACTGCGTCGCAACCCCCTTGCCACGTTCAGTCGAAGGGTCGTGGACGAGCTTCGACCGCCTTTCCGAGCGCGGTGGCACGACCTCCTCCTCCTCCTCTTCCTCGTCCTCGACGTCATCTTCATCACCGACATCATCATCATCGTCGTCGTCGTCCTCTGCGACATCCGAGTCCCATTCCTCCTCTTCCTGGCTCTCGCCTCCGCTCGCCTCGCCCTCCTCAGTCGAAGCTTGTGCCCCATTGGGCATCGAGTACAGCTCGGTGAGGGCCTAACAAATGCCCAGACAAGAATCAGTCGACCAGTCGGCAGGATTAACAGAAATGAATACGACAAGGGCGCAGTAGAGAGCAGAGCAAGTGTACCTTGTTTGGGTCGCTGTTGTGGTCGAGTGGAGGAATCCTTCTGGCTCCGCGCGGGTTGTCCTTGTTTCCGGTAACGGCTACCATCCATCTTTCCAGAGTGACGTCGTCGACTGCTTCTGGATGGACTCTAGTCTCGTCTTCGGTCCCACAGTACAACCACATGCAGTGGCTCCGGAATTGAAGGGGTTGGATGCGACGCCTGAGGAAGACCTCCAGAAGATCCATGCCCGTCACCCCTCCCGAACCAACTGCACCACGCGCTCCATCAACATCTTCACGTCGGCTTTCTCCTCCGGAATCAGCTTCAGAGGGGAGGGCTTGTTCACTCGGTCCATGGTAAACGGAGGGAGTCCACTCGACTGCCCTGGCGTCGACTGGACCTGGCAGTAGAACCAAGTCGACTGCCAGCCTCTGACGGACTCGGGAAAGGTCATGGGCGGGAAGGTGCTCTTATTCCTCACCTGGATCCCCAGGCCCCCACACATTTGGACGACTCGGGTTTTCTCATCACCTGGGCTCGCCTTCTTCACGGTCTGAGAGCGACACGTGAAGATATGTTTGAACAAACCCCAGTGCGGTCGACAGCCCAAGAAACCCTCACACATGGACACGAATGCAGCAAGATAGGCAATGGAGTTTGGGGTAAAGTGGTGAAGCTGCGCTCCAAAGAAATTCAAGAAGCCACGGAAGAAAATACTTGGCGGCAAGGAAAACCCATGATCAACATGAGTGGCCAAAAGCACACACTCACCCTCTTCTGGCTGTGGATGCCACTCCTCCCCCGGCAACCTCGCAGCTCCATGAGGGATCAAGCCCTCGTTGGCCATGTCGAGGAGGTCCTTCTCTGTGATGGTCGACTGGATCCAGTCTCCTTGGACCCAGCCCCTCGGCAGGCGGGATCTGGACGAGGACCCTCCGCGGCTGGTGGATCTCCCCTTCGCCTTCTCCGACGCCGACGCCTTCTTGGCGCGCTCCAGCGCCGCCGTCTTCTCCTTGGCCATGGTCGCCGGAGAGATGCGTGAAGGGAAGTGGTGCGGGGGCGAGAGCGAGCACGCTGAGCACGGAAGAAGGAAGCAGAGAGAGAGGGAGAATGCTGGGGCGCAGCACAGAAATCCTCGCCGGGCGCATTTATAAGGTCCCTTCCGAGTGGCTGACATGCGGGCCCGGTCGATCTAATCATATCTGAGAGCAGTTATGCAAGCTGGATACGTGGCGAAAAAGGCGGCGCGGAGATCGAGGCGTCTATGCCCCGTCCCATCCGAACGCCGCGGTCTGCCCCGCTTCGCGCGCGCCCCCAAATTTCGCATCCCGTGGAATCCGCGAGCAACAAATCAGTCTGTCAGACGCGGTGTTTCCAGCGATCCGTCGCTCGGAGATCGTCGAAGCCCGAAAGATCACTTGACGTAAAAACAGAATGGATCGAGTCGACTAAAGGCAAATTGCTCCCTGTCAACGAAGAGATTCTTTGGTCCAGAACAGCGCACAACTAGAGCGCAAAGGTCAATCGGAAACGACATCAACTCCTTCACTCGAAGCCTCAATCCATTCGGGGGCTAATGATGGGGTTGTGTACCTAGGGTAGGATCATGGACCTGATCCAAGTAACTTACCCTAGGACATCCTTAGAAGAGGTCGCCTTCCAGTCGACCAATGAGGACTCACTCGACTGGTCTGACGGACTCGACCACGAAGACTCACTCGACCACCAGGAGGTCAAGAGGCACTCTGCACTGCAACGGCCTGTAATCAAGTAGACTTTATGATAATAAAGGCCTTTATGTGGGGCGTTACCAGTAACGCCCCAGACTTAACTCACCTTAAACCCGCTCCTGCGTGGGCTGGCTAGGGTCCTGGCGCACTCTATATAAGCCACCCTCCTCCACAGGCAGAGGGGTTCGGCACCTTGTAATTCATACATTCATAATCCACTCGACCGCCTCCGGGCTCCGAGACGTAGGGCTGTTACTTCTTCCGAGAAGGGCCTGAACTCGTACATCCTTTGTGCTTACAACCTCTCCATAGCTAGGACCTTGCCTCTCCATACCTACCCCCCACTCTACTGTCAGGCTTAGAACCACGACACTGCCCCTCTTCTGGGAGCCGGTGCGCGATGTCGTCAGGCAGGTATCCGGCTCTCCTCAGCTTCTTGATATGTCCCTCCGTGACGGAGGAGACCATCCACCTGCCTCCCGCTCTGGACATGGTTGGAGAAGGTCGAGGTGGGAAATGCGAACTTGGGCGCTGGCGCTCGAGTGTGCGAAGATGGATGAGCAAAGGAGGAAGAAGGCGTGGATGAAAAGGTAAATCCTTATCCCTTTATATGGGGGACGAAACTATGCGTCACCACTAGCCTGGTAAAACTCGCTTATCCCCCAAGCGCCGTAATCGATGGCGCGGTTGGTTTACCCACACCCGTATTGATGAGAATCCCGTGATAAGGGGACACGGTCTCTGTTTTGACAAGACGTGTCAAAAAACTGCCTCGCGTTATGTGCGGGGCTAGTTAAAGGAAACGGTTCGAATAATCACCGGGCCGTGACATAATGTCCTGTTGCCAAAACAAGGTAGCAAACTGGATTTGTGGGAATATTATTCTCTCTATGATGGTATGTGGAACTTATTTTGCAGGGTCGGACACTACCCTTATATTCAAATTCTTCTGTGGTGTATTCGGAGGAGGAACCCGCCTTGCAATGCCGAAGACAATACTGCGCGCCGGACTCATCGTCATTGAAAGCCTGGTTCAGGGGCTACTGAGGGAGTCCTGGATTAGGGGGTCTCCGGACAGCCGGACTATATCCATTGGCCGGACTCTTAGACTATGAAGATACAAGATTGAAGACTTCGTCTCGTGTCCGGATGGGACTCTACTTGGCGTGGAAGGCAAGCTAGGCAATACGGATATGTGTATCTCCTCCTTTGTAACCGACCTTGTCTAACCCTAGCCCTCTCCGGTGTCTATATAAACCGGAGGGTTTTAGTCCGTAGGACAACATACAATCATACCATAGGCTAGCTTCTAGGGTTTAGCCTCTCTGATCTCGTGGTAGATCTACTACCCATATCATCAATATTAATCAAGCAGGACGTAGGGTTTTACCTCCATCAAGAGGGCCCGAACCTGGGTAAAACATTGTGTCCCTTGCCTCGTGTTACCATCCGCCTTAGACGCATAGTTCGGGACCCCCTACCCGAGATCCGTCGGTTTTGACAACGACAGCATGGAACAATCGAAAATTATAGATACGACGGAGACGTATCACTAGCCCTATTTATAGAGGCCCTGGTCCTCTTCCCAAATGTTTAGGCGGGAAGGGATCCCACAGAGTCCAATTTCGAAGGGAGACAACCAGTACAAGTTTCCCTGACAAAAGGTGGTCTTCGCCTGCCAAAGGCCCTGGTAGTGACGCCACCGTGGGCTCCTCGGTGACCTCCGTCCTACCGTCCTCCTGGTCTTCGTCTTGTTGCACCAATATGGAAACCTTTGCCTGATGCCTCGGGATTCCTCGCCCGCGCCCGCTTCCTTAGCACCAAAGAGAAAACTGGCAAGATGCGCCCGCTGGCGCCCGCCTGGCCTTGGTTGTCATGGCTCATGTCACGCGGACCTCGCGAGGTGCCCCTTGCATAGATATCTCTGCTTCTCAGGAGCCAGCCTAGCGAGGCCGCCCCTGGGGATGTCTTGGTGTCATCCGCCTCGCGAGGCTTGGCCCCTCGTGAAGGTCTTGAGTGGTTGATGATGAAGATGGGCCGTACCAGGCCGTTGGTGGAGCCACGCCCTGGGCCACAGGCAGGCAAGCCTGGGTACCCCCGTTCCCAGGACGCCGACACATTTATCCTCAATACTTTTCTCGTAGTTGCGGATGCTTGCAAGGGGGTTAATCATAAGTAGGAGGTTTGTTCAAGTAAGAACAACACCTAAGCACCGTTCCACCCACATATCAAATTATCAAAGTAGCGAACATGAATCGAATCAACATGATGAAAGTGACTAGATGAAATTCCTGTGTACCCTCAAGAATGCTTTGCCTATTATAAGAGACCGTTTTGGCTACCTTGTTGAACTTTTGTTACTATTATCATTACTTGCTCGTTACAAAATATCTTGCTATCAAACTACTCTGTTACTTACAATTTCAGCACTTGCAGACAATACCTTGCTGAAAACCACTTGTCATTTCCTTCTGCTCCTCGTTGGGTTCAACACTCTTAGTTATCGAAAAGAGCTTCAATTGATCCTCTATACTTGTGGGTCATTAGACCGTCAAGTCAGAAGACTAGCTCATCGACTACACCACCGCCATCGGCATCGCGGGCGGCAACCGCTGCCTCGCCGTGCTATACACCCTACTCATGCTCCAGGGGTCGGCCAAAACATGGTTGAACAGCCTGCCGGCTGGCAGCATCAACGCCTGGGTTGACTTCGAGCAAGCCTTCCTAGGCAACTTCACCGGCACCTACAAGTGTCCCGGCCATCCCAGCCAACTCACCGTGTGCGTGCAGGGGCCGACGCGAGTACCTCGCACGCTGGACCAAGCTCTGAAACAGCTGTGAGGGGGTCCATGAGGTCCATGCCATCTAGTACTTTGTGAGTGGTTGTCGAGATGGTACCCTCCTCAAGCACAAGCTCTTGCGATCCGAGCCGACCACCATGGCCGTGCTCATGGTCATGGCTGACAAGTACACCATGGCCGACTCTGCCATGAATATCCAAGAGGTGCTGGACGAAGCCGGTAGGGCGTTGCCGGCACCACCCACTAAGCCAGTAGGCGAGAGCGGCCGCCAGCAGAACAACCAACAGAACGACAAGAGCAAGGCCGACCAGCACGCCCCCCGCTACGACAATGCCTCGTCGTGACCGCCAAATAGGCGCCCGCAAACCGGCAAGATGGCATGGCAACCCTCCATGAGCTTCGAGGAGATGCTCAATGCTCCATGCAAGCACCATAGCGGCGCAAGACCATCCACACACATGCTTCGGCAGTGCGTCATCACCAAATGCATCATGAGGGGCGACATACCGCCGCCTCTGGCTCCGGCTCCGGGCACGGGGCAGCCGCCTCTGCCTCCTCTCCCTCCCCGAGTGAACGGCACGATGCGCAATGAAGTCTACCCCAACCAGAACGCGAGCTACATCATCTTCACCAGCTTTGGTGACGACAAGCATAGCGAGCGCCTGTTCCAGCAGGAGGTGAACACCGTCATCCTGGCCATACCGGAATATATGCACTGGTCGAAGCGCCTGAATAGTTGGACCTAGGAAGACCACCCGGTCATCATGCCGAACACGGGTGGCTACGCCCTCTTCCTCGACCCCACCATCATCGCTGCCAAGCGCACTTGCAAGTTCTCGTGAGTCCTTATCAATGGCGACAGTAGCATCAACATCCTTTACCGCGACACCATGACCAAGCTTGGCATCGAGGCCAGGGACCTGGAGCCATCCCGGACAGTGTTCCACGGCATCATCCTGGGTCTCTCTCCTGCTCCCCCATCAGCTGGATCCGGCTTGATGTCCTCTTCGGCATGAGCGATCATTTCTGGCATGAGGCTATCTAGTTTGAGGTGGTAGACCTGTCTAGTGCGTATCACACTTTGCTGGGCCGGCCTGTGCTCACCAAGTTTATGGTGGTCCCCCACTACGCCTATCTGAAGATGAAGATGTCGGGTACCAAGGGTCTCATCACCATTGTCGGTGACTACAGGAAGTCCCTGGAATGCGCCCAAGCCGGCGCCAAGTTGGCCGAGTCGCTGGTCATAGTTGAGGAGCGGCGCTAGCTCAACTGGCTCATCGCACTGGCCGGCGAGCAACCGACTTGTAGGATGAAAAGTAGGTCTAGAGGGGGTGATTGGACTACTTGACCAAATAAAAATCTAACCTGTTCCCAATTTTAGTTGTGGGTAGATTTTAGCAATTAACAAGTCAAGCAATCAACCTACACATGCAAGTCTAAGAGTGTAGCAGCGGAAAGTAAAACATTGCATATGAAGGTAAAGGGAAGGGATTGGAGAGTGCAAACGCAATGATGACATGGAGATTTTTGGCGTGGTTCCAATAGGTGGTGCTATCATACATCCATGTTGATGGAGACTTCAACCCACGAAGGGTAACAGTTGTGCGGATCCTCGGAGGGCTCCACCCACGAAGGGTCCATGAAGAAGAAACCTTGTCTATCCCAGCATGGCCATCGCTCACGAAGGACTTGCCTCACTTGGGTAGATCTACATGAAGTAGGCAATCTCCTTGCCCTTACAAACTTCTTGGTTCAACTCCACAATCTTTTCGAAGGCTCCCAAGAGACACCTAACCAATCTAGGAGACAACACTCTCCAAAAGGTAATAGATATTGTGTTGATGATGAAATGCTTGCTCTTATGCTCCAAATGGTAGTCTCCACAGCACTCAACTCTCTCTCACGGATTTGGATATGGTGGAAAGATGATTTGAGTCGAAAGCAACTTAAGGAAGGCTAGAAATCAAGATTCTTGTGGTTGGATTCGAATATCTTGATATCAACACGCAAGTAGGTGGTTGTCTCTCAGAAAATGTAGGCTGGAAGTGTAGGCACGTTCTGATGGTTCTCTCACATATGGAGAAGGGGGTGGCGGGGTATATATAGCGTCCACACAAAATCCAACCATTACACACATTTGACCCAACTCAGTCAAACCGAATAGAAGAACTCAGTGAGTTCGATTCAGTTCAAAATGTGAATGTTAGGAACTCGGTGGACTGACTGGAACAACTCGGTGGGACCGATGTGCTAAGGCTAGGGCAAAACCTCATCTCAGTGAAGCTGATTGCTTGAACTCGGTGAGACCGATTTCAGCAAAGAGCAAACAGAGAATTGGTCAAGCAAACTCAGTGGGACCGATGCACATTTCGATGACACTTAAATAATTGCAACAGGCGAGAGAGAGTTTGCAAGGCCATCTTGGTGAGACCGAGATTCGTATCGGTGTGACCGAGGTGTTAGGGTTTCTGGCAGTGGCTAGGTCAAATGAACACGGTGGTGCCGGATAGAATGTTTCGGTGGGGCCGAGTTTGAATTTGAGTTTTGGACATATTTGGAAATGAGAAAGTGGTTGAGGGCTTTGGATCAATATCACTAAGCACTTTGAGCATGTAGACCATTAAGCAACAACTCATCCCCTTTTAATAGTATTGGATTTCCTATGGACTCAATGTGATCTTGGATCACTAAAATATAAATGAAGAGTCTTGAGGTTTTGCCAATATGTGTCCTTAGCATTTTGAGGGGTCCACATCTCTAGTCCATGCCATGACAATCATTGAACTTTATAAAATATTTAACTTGAATGGATATTAGTTCAATGAGCTATATGTTATGAATTATCAAAACCACCCAGGGATTAGTTGTACTTTCAATCTCCCCCTTTTGGTAATTGATGACAACATATAGATCAAAACTTCGACAAATGATAATATGAATGAAATACATCATCGCTTTGAGAAGTATGTGATAAGAAAGAGCTGCCCCTAAATTTGTGCATTATTTAAAATTTGCTTTGGAAAGAAAATGGACAATCGATTAGGATCATGGGCCACTCTTCCATGTCACGTACATCTTGGTGGAGTGCTCAAAATGATAAGAGTTAAATAACATGCACTCATCATCAAGGATAAAAGTGATTGATCATACACAAACATTCATGGATGTAATCATGCAAGCACACATTACGAATAATATGATCAAACACATGACCACATAAGTATCTCACGAGCATAGCACAAATTGTAGCATAGGAAACAAATGAATGATGAAAGTAGTAAGAGTAGAAAATGAAACCAACAAAAAGCAAGAGGCACTCTCTCTCTCTTAAAGCCTATGATCTATACACTTTCTCCCCCTTTGGAAACATGTTACCAAAAAGATTGAAAACATATAGTGATATACGACACTCTAAGCACGATCTCCAGGAGCTCCTAAAGGGGTCTTCTAGCTTGTTTCTCCAGTGTGCGTAGACGGCGTGGAGAGGAGTCCATCTGCAAATGCCTTAGAAGAGGTCTGTGGAGCTGGAGGAGTTGACACTGGAGGTACAACTATGGCAGTGGCTACAGGTGCTGAAGTGGTAGTCCTGGAGTCTCTGGCAACTGGCACAACTGATGATCTTTGTGCCCTTGGCACTGTTTGGAATGTGTCTGTAGTGCGTCTATCACCCCTGTCCTCAACATCCTCTTGAAGCTTCTCCACAATAGTTTGAATATCAGTGACCTTCACATCTAGGTCATGTATCTTAGTCTCAATGATCCTCTCAAGACTTTCCAGATTTTAAGACAAGGTGGCCAAGATCTTCCAAATTCTCATAGTGGCCTCGAGCAGATAACTGAGTTGATCTTGCTTGGTCTTGAGATTCACAACTGAAGCATTTGGGGCACTTGCTGCTTTTGCAGCCTTTGCTTTCTCTATCTTGTCCTGGGCTTCTACACAAGTAGGATGTGAAGCATCCATGACAACCTCGTTGTCCTCAAAGTCTGGCCTTAGGGGAAGTTGATCAAAGTCTGAATGTGAGGGGTATATCCACAAGACCTCTTCTGGTCTAATGCTGTTCTCTTCATAGTCTCTACAATCAAGCTCATTATATTGAAATTATGTGGAACATAAAACAAGTGAAGTAGGTTGATGGAGTAACCACGAATCATCCTATGATCTCCTAACTTGGGCAAAAGAGTGTGCCTCAAGCTGGTGTTCATGGTGGTTAGACCAGCAAGCAAGTAGTAAATAGAACCAAACTTGTGAGTGTCCAACTTGGCCCATTCTGAGCTTGTTGACTGATATTTGGTGCCTTTTGTTATCCATACTATCTTTCCATCATGGTAGAAGTGAGCTGTGGAGTAGAACTGCATTATCATTTCATCATTCCACTTCATCAGTTTCTAACCAAAAAATGTGTCTACACCATTCATTTTTAAGCTCTCATGCACATGTGGAAAGTAGTCTTCATTAGAGTCAATGTATTTCTAGTCCACCCATTTCATGTCACAAACTATGGGTTTCTTGTCCAATAGGACACTCTCATAGAAGTCCTGCTGTTCTTTTGTGTGAAAGCGATAGTCCACAACAATCCTTCTCCTGGTGGCATAAGGATTAGTCTTCCTCCATAGTCTCTGACCTGCATCCTTTCTCAGCTTCGTGTTCTCTTCCATAGGATGGTCATCATTGTGGTCTGGAATCTTGGGCTTGAGTTTCCTAAGAACTACTGGCTCTCCTTATTCTTGAACTTTAGACACTTGGGCCTTATTCTTTGCAGAAGCTGATATATTCCTTGCTGATCTCTTTGGTGCAGTTGTCTTGTGGTCTTGAGCTAGAGCCGAAGGCTTGGGGCAGACTTGGGCTTAGAAGGAGCAGCCCCAGTCCTGATGGCATCCCCCATCAGCTTCTATGTCTTAGCAGGAGGTGCAGCAGGCTCTTCCTCCTCCTCTTCTTCTTCCTCATCCATCATCATGGATGGCTTGCCAATCACTCTGGAAATGGTCTTCCTGACTCTTTCTTTGCTCTTCTTTCCACCAGCAGCTTCTTCCTCTCTGGGCTAATGGGTAAACTGCATGGTTTCTTGTGTTGAGGCTCTAGCCTTGGACATTGGAGTCCTCTTTGCAGGATCCTTCTTAGAAAGACCTTGTTTTGTGGCAGTAGTAGCATACTCTTTCTTGAGAACTTTATTCTCGAAGGTCACTTCCTCATCAATCACAAAATCTGCATCCTCAGATTCATATGTCCTTTTCTTCCTTTGCCTAGTAGCTGCCTGATGTCTGCTAGGACTACGCCGATATTTCCCCAAAGAGGAAGGGATGATGTAGCACAATGACGGTAGGTATTTCCCTCAGTGATGAGACCAAGGTTATCAAACCAGTAGGAGAACAAAGCAACACTACGTAAACAACACCAGCACACAAATAACAAATACTCGCAACCCGACGTGTAAAAGGGGTTGTCAATCCCTTTCGGGTAACGGCGCCAGAAATTCGCAAACAGGCGTGATAAAAATATGATAGATGGGATAAATAGATCTTAGATAAGATAAATTTCATCAAGGTATTTTTATATTTTTGATTTAATAGATCTAAAAATAAAAGCAAAGGGAAATAGATCGCAAATGCAAATATATTAAAGAAGAGACCCGGGGAGCCGTAGTTTTCACAAGTGGCTTCTCTCGAGAAAAATAGCAAACGATGGGTAAATGAATTACTATTGGGAAATTGATAGAACTTCAAATAATCACGGCGATATCCAGGAAATGATCATTATATAGGCATCACGTCCAAGATTAGTAGACCGACTCCTGCCTGCATCTACTACTATTACTCCAGACATCGACCGCTATACAACATGCATCTAGTGTATTAAGTTCATGGAGAAACAGAGTAATGCAATAAGAATGATGACATGATGTAGAGAAGATATATTTATGTAGAAATAGACCCCATCTTGTCATCCTTAATAGCAACGATACATACATGTCGGTTCCCCTTCTGGCAATAGGATCAAGCACCATAAGATCAAACCCATCACAAAGAACCTCTTCCCATTGCAAGATAAATAGATCAATTTGGCCAAACAAAACCCAAATATCAGAGAAGAAATACGAGGCTATAAGCAATCATGCATATAAGAGATCAAAGAAGACTAACTTTCATGGATAAAAAGAGATAGATCTGATCATAAACTCAAAGTTCATCGGATCCCAACAAACACACCACAAAAGACTTACATCATATCAATCTCCAAGAGACCATTGTATTGAGAATCAAACGAGAGAGAGGAAGCCATCTAGCTACTAACTACGGACCCGAATGTCTACGAAGAACTACTCACGCATCATCGGAGAGCACCAATGGACATGATGAACTCCTCAAAGATTGTGTCTAGATTGGATCTGGTGTTTCTGGAACTTGAGGCGGCTGGAATTGATTTTCGTCGACTCACTTAGGGTTTCTGTAATATTTGGGTATTTATAGTGTAAAGAGGCAGTCCTGGGGGCACCCGAGGTGGGCACAACCCACCAGGGCGCGCCTGGGCCTCCAGGCGCGCCCTGGTGGGTTGTGCTCCCCTCGGAGCACCCCCAGGCGCTTCTTTGGCCCATTGGTTGTCTTCTGGTCCAAAAAAATCCACAAATTTTTTTGCTGAGTTTGGACTCCGTTTGGTATTGATTACCCGTGATGTAAAAAACATGCAAAAAACAACAACTGGCACTTGGCACTATGTCAATAGGTTAGTACCAAAAAATGATATAAAATGGCTATAAAATGATTATAAAACATCCAAGAATGATAATATAACAACATGGAACAATCAAATTTTTTAGATATGTTGGAGATGTATCAGCATCCCCAAGCTTAATTCCTGCTCGTCCTCGAGTAGGTAAATGATAAAAACTGTTGGGGAACATAGTATTTTCAAAAAAAATCCTACGCACACGAAAGATCATGGTGACGCACAGCAACGAGATGGGAGAGTGTCATCTACGTACCCTCGTAGATCGTAAGCGGAAGCGTTCTGACAACGCGGTTGATGTAGTCGTACATCTTCACGATCGACGGATCCTCAGTACCGAACGTATGACACCCGTGCATTTAGCAAACGTTTAGCTCGGTGACGTCCCGCAAACTAACGATCCAGTAGAGCTTCCGGGAAGATCTTCGTCAGCACGATGGCGTGGTGACAGTGTTGATGAAGCTACCGACGCAGGGCTTCGCCTAAGCACCGCTACAATATGACTGAGGTGGATTATGGTGGAGGAGGGCACCGCACACGGCTAAAAGATCAATGATCAACTGTTTTGTCTCCAAGGGGTGCCCCCTCCCCGTATATAAAGGAGTGGAGGAGGGGGAGGGGCCCGGCCTCCTATGGCGCGCCACATGAGGAGTCCTACTCCTACCGGGAGTGGGACTACCCCTTTCCAAGTAGGAGTAGGAGTAGGAGAGGAAGGGAGAGAAGAACAGAAGGAAAGGGGGGTGCCGCCCCCCTCATTGTCCAATTCGGACTAGAGGGGGAGGGGGGCGGATGCCCTGGCCGCCCCTCCTCTTCTCCCACTAAGACCTATTAGCCCCAATATACTCCCCGGGTGGTTCCGGTAACCCCCCCGATACTCCGGTATATGTCTGAAACCTCCCGAAACACTTATGGTGTCCGAAAATAGTCGTCCAATATATCGATCTTTACATCTCGACCATTTTGAGACTCTTCGCCATGTCCGTGATCATATCCAGGACTCCGAACTACCTTCGGTACATCAAAACAGAAAAACTCATAATACCGATCGTCACAGAACTTTAAGCGTGTGGACCCTACGGGTTCGAGAAATATGTAGACATGATCGAGACACGTCTCCGGTTAATAACAAATAGCGGAACCTGGATTCTCATATTGGTTCCTACGTATTCTATGAAGATCTTTAGATCTTTATCAGTCAAACCGCATAACAACATACGTCGTTCCCTTTGTCATCGGTATGTTACTTGGCCGAGATCCGATCGTTGGTATCTCAATACCTAGTTCAATCTCGTTATTGACAAATCTCTTTACTCGTTCTATAATGCATCATCCCTTAACTAACTCATTAGTCACATTGCTTGCAAGGCTTATAGTGATGTGCATTACCGAGAGGGCCCAGAGATACTCTCCGACAATCGGAGTGACAAATCCTATTCTCGATCTATGCCAACTCAACGAACACCATCGGAGACACCTGTAGAGCACATTTATAATCACCCAGTTACGTTGTGACGTTTGGTAGCACGCAAAGTGTTCTTCCGGTAATCGGGAGTTGCATAATCTCATAGTCATAGGAACATGTATATGTCATGAAGAAAACAATAGAAGTAAACTAAACGATCAAGTGCTAAGCTAACAGAATGGGTCATGTCAATCACATCATTCTCCTAATGATGTGATCCCGTTGATCAAATGACAACTCATGTCTATGGCTAGGAAACTCAACCATCTTTGATCAATGAGCAAGTCAAGTAGAGGCATACTAGTGACACTATGTTTGTCCATGTATTCACACACGTATTATGTTTCCGGTTAACAAAATGCTAGCATGAATAATAAACATTTATCATGATATGAGGAAATAAATAATAACTTTATTATTTCCTCTAGGGCATATTTCCTCCAGTCTTCCACTTGCACTAGAGTCAATAATCTAGATTACACAGTAATGGTTCTAACACCCATGGAGTCTTGGTGTTGATCATGTTTTGCTCATGGAAGAGGCTTAGTCAATGGGCCTGCAATATTCAGATCCGTATGTATCTTGCAAATCTCTATGTCTCCCACCTGGACTTGATCTCGGATGGAATTGAAGTGTCTCTTGATGTGCTTTGTTCTTTTGTGAAATCTGGATTCTTGTGGCAAGGCAATTGCACCAGTATTGTCACAAAAGATTTTCATTGGACCCGATGCACTAGGAATGACACCTAGATCAGATATGAACTCCTTCATCCAGACTCCTTCATTTGCTGCTTCCGAAACAACTATGTACTCCGCTTCACATGTAGATCCCGCCACGACACTTTGTTTAGAACTACTCCAACTAACAGCTCCACCGTTCAATATAAATACGTATCCGGTTTGCGATTTAGAATCGTCCGGTTCAGTGTCAAAGCTTGCATCGATGTAACCATTTACAACGAGCTCTTTGTCACCTCCATAAACGAGAAAAATATCCTTAGTACTTTTTCAGGTATTTCAGGATGTTCTTGACCTCTGTCCAGTGATCCACTCCTGGATCACTTTGGTACCTCCCTGCTAAACTAATAGCAAGGCACACATCAGGTCTGGTACACAACATTGCATACATGATAGAGCCTATGGTTGAAGCATAAGGAACACTTTTCATTTTCTCTCTATCTTCTGCAGTGGTTGGGCATTGAGTTTTACTCAAATTCATAACTTGTAACACAGGCAAGAACCCTTTCTTTGCTCGATCCATTTTGAACTTCTTCAAAACTTTATCAAGGTATGTGCTTTGTGAAAGTCCAATTAAGCGTCTTGATCTATCTCTATAGATCTTGATGCCCAATATATAAGCAACTTCTCCGAGGTCTTTCATTGAAAAACTTTTATTCAAGTATCCCTTTATGCTATCCAGAAATTCTATATCATTTCCAATCAACAATATGTCATCCACATATAATATTAGAAACGCTCCAGAGCTCCCACTAACTTTCTTGTAAATATAGGCTTCTCCAGAAGTCTGTATAAAACCATATGCTTTGATCACACTATCAAAACATTTATTCCAACTCCGAGAGGCTTGCACCAGTCCATAAATGGATCGCTGGAGCTTGCACACTTTGTTAGCACCCTTTGGATAGAAAAACCTTCAGGTTGCATCATATACAACTCTTCTTCCAGAAATCCATTCAGGAATGCAGTTTTGAAATCCATTTGCCAAATTTCATAATCATAAAATGCGGCAATTGATAACATGATTCAGACAGACTTAAGCATCGCTACGGGTGAGAAAGTCTCATTGTAGTCAACCTCGTGAACTTGTCGAAAACCTTTCGCAACAAGTTGAGCTTTGTAGACAATAATGTTACCGTCAGCGTCAGTCTTCTTAAAAATCCCTTTCTTCTCGATGGCTTGCCGATCATCGGGCAAGTCAACCGAAGTCCATACTTTGTTCTCATACATGGATCCCAACTCAGATTTCAAGGCCTCAAGCCATTTTGCAGAATCTGGGCTTACCATCGCTTCTTCATAGTTCGTAGGTTCGTCATGGTCAAGTAACATGACTTCCAGAACAGGATTACAGTACCACTCTGGTGCAGATCTTACTATGGTTGACCTACGAGGTTTGGTAGTAACTTGATCTGAAGTTTCATGATCATCATCATTACCTTCCTCACTAATTGGTGTAGGTGTCACAGGAACCGGTTTCTGTGATGAACTACTTTCCAATAATGGAGCAGGTACAGTTACCTCATCAAGTTCTACTTTTCTCCCACTCACTTCTTTCGAGAGAAACTCCTTCTCTAGAGAGGATCCATTCTTAGCAGCAAATGTCTTGCCTTCGGATCTGTGATAGAAGGTGTACCCAATAGTTTCTTTTGGGTATCCTATGAAGACACATTTCTCCGATTAGGGTTCGAGCTTATTAGGTTGAATCTCTTTTACATAAGCATCGCAGCCCCGAACTTTAAGAAACAACAACTTTGGTTTCTTGCCAAACCACAGTTCATAAGGCGTCGTCTCCATGGATTTCGATGGTGCCCTATTTAACGTGAATGTAGCCGTCTCTAAAGCATAACCCCAAAACGATAGCCGTAAATTAGTAAGAGACATCATAGATTGCACCATATCTAGTAAAGTATGATTACGACGTTCGGACACACCAGTACACTGTGGTGTTCCGGGTGGCGTGAGTTGCGAAACTATTCGGCCTTGTTTCAAATGTAGACCAAACTTGTAACTCAAATATTCTCCTCCACAATCAGATCATAAAAACTTTATTTTCTTGTTATGATGATTTTCCACTTCACTCTGAAATTCTTTCAACTTTTCAAATGTTTCAGACTTATGTTTCATTAAGTAGATATACCCATATCCACTCAAATCATCTGTGAAGGTGAGAAAATAACGATACCCGTCGCGAGCCTCAATATTCATTGGACCACATACATAAGTATGTATGATTTCCAATAAATCTGTTGCTCGCTCCATTGTTCCGGAGAATGACGTTTTAGTCATCTTGCCCATGAGGCATGGTTCGCAAGTACCAAGTGATTCATAATCAAGTGATTCTAGAAGTCCATCAGTATGGAGTTTCTTCATGCGCTTTACACCAATATGACCTAAACGGTAGCGCCACAAATAAGTTGAACTATCATTATCAACTCTGCATCTTTTGGCTTCAACATTATGAATATGTGTATTACTACTATAGAGATTTAACACAAATAGACCACTCTTCAAGGGTGCATGACCATAAAAGATATTACTCATATACATAGAACAACCATTATTCTCAGATTTAAATGAATAACCGTCTCACATTAAACAAGATCTAGATATAATGTTCATGCTTAACGCTGGCACCAAATAACAATAATTCAGGTCTAAAATTAATCCCCAAGGCAGATGTAGAGGTAGCGTGCCGACGGCGATCACATCGACTTTGGAACCATTTCCCACGCGCATCGTCACCTCGTCCTTAACTAATCTTCGCTCAATCTGTAGTCCATGTTTCGAGTTGCAAATATTAGCAATAGAACCAGTATCAAATACCCAGTTGCTACTGCGAGCTCTAGTAAGGTACACATCAATAACATGTATATCACATATACCTTTGTTCACCTTGCCATCCTTCTTATCTGCCAAATACTTGGGGCAGTTCCACTTCCAGTGACCAGTCTATTTGCAGTAGAAGCACTCAGTCTCAGGCTTAGGTCCAGACTTGGGTTTCTTCTCCTGAGCAGCAACTTGTTTGCCATTCTTTTTGAAGTTCCCCTTCTTATTCCCTTTACACTTTTTCTTGAAACTAGTGGTCTTCTTGACCATGAACACTTGATGCTCCATCTTGATTTCTACCTCCGCAGCCTTTAGCATTACGAAGACCTCCGGAATTGTCTTGTCCATCTCTTGCATATTATAGTTCATCATGAAGCTCTTGTAGCTTGGTGGCAGTGATTGAAGAACTCTGTCAATGAAAATATCAACAGGAAGATTAACTCCCAGTTGAGTCAAGTGGTTATGGTACCCAGACATTCTGAGTATATGTTCACTGACAGAACTATTCTCCTCCATGTTGCAGCTATAGAACTTATTGGAGACTTCGTATCTCTAAATCCAGGCATTTGCTTGAAATATTAACTTCAACTCCTCGAACATCTCATATTCTCCATGACATTCAAGACGTCATTGAAGTCCCGGTTCTAAGCCGTAAAGCATGGCACACTGAACTATCGAGTAGTCATCAGCTTTTCTCTGCCAGACATTCTTAACATGATCAGCAGCATCTGCAGCAGGCCTGGCACCCTGCGGTGCTTCCAGTATGTAATTCTTCTATGCAGCAATGAGGATAATCCTCAAGTTACGAACCCAGTCCGTGTAATTGCTACCATCATCTTTCAACTTTGCTTTCTCAAGGAACGCATTAAAATTGAACGGAACAACAGCACGGGCCATCTATCTACAACAACATAGACAGGCAAAATACTATCAGGTACTAAGTTCATGATAAATTTAAGTTCAATTAATCATATTACTTAAGAACTCCCACTTAGATAGATATCCCTCTAATCATCTAAGTGATTACGTGATCCAAACCAACTAAACCATAACCGATCATCACGTGAAATGGAGTAGTTTTCAATGGTGAACATCACTATGTTGATCATATCTACTATATGATTCATGCTCGACCTTTCAGTCTTAGTGTTCCGAGGCCATATCTGCATATGCTCGGCTCGTCAAGTTTAACCTGAGTATTCTGCGTGTGCAAAACTGGCTTCACCCGTTTTATAAGAACGTTGAGCTTATCACACCCGATCATCATGTGGTGTCACGGGACGATGATCTTTTGCAACGGTGCATACTTAGGGAGAACATTTGTACCTTCAAATTTTAGTGAGAGATCATCTTATAATGCTACCATCAATCAAAGCAGAATAAGATGCATAAATGATAAACATCACATGCAATCAATATAAGTGATATGATATGGCCATCATCATCTTGTGCCTTTGATCTCCATCTCCAAAGCACCGTCATGATCACCATCGTCACCGGCGCGACACCTTGATCCCCCTCGTAGTGTCGTTGTCGTCTCGCCAACTATTGCTTCTATGACTATCGCTACCACTTAGTGATAAAGTAAAGCAATTACATGGCGATTGCATTTCATACAATAAAGCGACAACCATATGGCTCCTGCTAGTTGCTGATAACTCCGTGTCACAACACATGATCATTTAATACAATAAAATATAGCATCATGCCTTGACCATATCACATCACAACATGCCCTGCAAAAACAAGTTAGACGTCCTCTACTTTGTTGTTGCATGATTTACATGGCTGCTACAGGCTGAGCAAGAACCATTCTTACCTACGTGTCAAAACCACAATGATAGTTCGCCAAGTTAGTGCTATTTTAACCTTCAACAAGGACTGAGCATAGTCACACTCGGTTCAACCCAAGTAGGAGTAGGAGCAGGAGAGAAAGGGAGAGAAGAAGAGAAGGAAAGGGGGGGCGCTGCCCCCTCCTTGTCCAATTCGGACTAGAGGGGGAGGGGGCACGCGGCTGCCCTGGCCGCCCCTCCTCTTTTCCCACTAAGGCCCATTAGGCCCAATATACTCCCCGGGTGGTTCCGGTAACCCCCCGGTACTCCGGTATATGTCCAAAACCTCCCGAAACACTTCCGGTATCCGAACATAGTCGTCCAATATATCGATCTTTACATCTTGACCATTTCGAGACTCCTCGTCATGTCTGTGATCATATCCGAGACTCCAAACTACCTTCGGTACATCAAAACACAAAAACTCGTAATATCGATCGTCACAGAACTTTAAGCGTGCGGACCCTACGGGTTCGAGAACTATGTAGACATGACCGAGACACGTCTCCGGTAAATAACCAATAGCGGAACCTGGATGCTCATATTTGTTCCTACATATTCTACGAAGATCTTTATCGGTCAAACCGCGTAACAACATATGTTGTTCCCTTTGTCATTGGTATGTTACTTGCCCGAGATTCGATCGTCGGTATCTCAATACCTAGTTCAATCTCGTTACTGGAAAGTCTCTTTACTAGTTCCATAATGTATCATCCCGTAACTAACTCATTAGTCACATTTCTTGCAAGGCTTATAGTGATGTGCATTACCGAGAGGGCCCAAAGAAACCTCTCCGATAATTGGAGTGACAAATCCTATTCTCGATCTATGCTAACTGAACGAACATCATCGGAGACACCTGTAGAGCACCTTTATAATCACCCAGTTACATTGTGACGTTTGGTAGCACACAAAGTGTTCTTCCGGTAATCGGGAGTTGCATAATTTCATAGTCATAGGAACATGTATAAGTCTTGAAGAAAGCAATAGCAGTAAACTAAACGATCAAGTGCTGAGCTAACGGAATGGGTCATGTCAATCACATCATTCTCGTAATGATGTGATCCCGTTGATCAAATGACAAATCATGTCTATGGCTAGGAAACTCAACCATCTTTGATCAACGAGCTAGTCAAGTAGAGGCATACTAGTGACACTATGTTTGTCTATGTATTCACACATGTATTATGTTTCCGGTTAATAAAATTCTAGCATGAATAATAAACATTTATCATGATATGAGGAGATAAATAATAACTTTATTATTGCCTCTAGGGCATATTTCCTTCAAAAACAACATGTCATCTCATTTTATTTTTAGCATGGACATTTGGACTTTTATATGATTCAAAGCAATAGTCTAGTTTTGACATGAGACTTAAATACTCAAGCATATCAGCAAGCAACCATGTCTTTCAAAATATCAATGCTAAAATAAGTTATCCCTAGCCCATCATGCTCAATCATCAATCCATTCATGAAACTACCTCACATATTAGCTACACCCAATGCTCAAGTACGATCATAGTGCCCCCTAGTTGGTGCTTTATAATAGAAGAGGGAGACAAAATTTAAAATAAAAGTTGCATGAAGTAAAAGAAAGGCCCTTCGCAGATGGAAGTAGGGATTTGTAGAGGTGCTAGAGCTCAAAGCAAGAACTGAGAGATAAAACCATTTTGAGAGGCATACTTTCCACACCAACGAAAACAACTTAGAGTTCCCCACACTTTCCATGCTAGATATATCATAGGCGGTTCCCAAACAGAATAACACATCCATGGCTAACTGTATCCATACTTTCCTTTTTCCACCATACTTTCACTTTCCATGGCTAACTGTATCCACGGGTGCCTTCCAAGGAATTTACTATTTGACAACATAAAGTAAATTGATTTTTCAACATGAGAATAACACATCTAGCATGGAAAATATCGGCCACCCCTCAGTGCCTCGCGAGCGCTAAGAGCACACAAAAGAGAAATTTATTTTGAAAATTAGAGATGGCACATACAAATTTTCTTAGAATGGCAAAAGAATACCACATATAGGTTGGTATAGTGGACTCATGTGGCAAAGCTTGTTTAAAGGATTTTGGATGCACAAGTAGTGATCATACTTAGTGCAAAATGAAGGCCAACAAAAGATTGAGAAGCGACCAACCAAGAAATGAATAATATCATAAGCGAGCATTAAGCATAATTAACACCAAAAAGTGCACCACAAGTAGGATGTAATTTCATCGCACATCTGTTGACTTTCTTGCTTGCATAGGGAATCACAAACCTTAACACCAATATTCTAAATAAATCATAATTACTCATCAACATGACTCACATATCACATCATCATATCTCAAAACTATTACAAGGAATCAAGTTTATTTTTCCCAATGATCTTCATGAAAGTTTTTATTATATCCTTCTTGGATATCTATCCCTTTGGAACTAATTTTATGTGTTGCTTTTGATAAGCTCAAACAAATATAAGTGAAGATCATGAGCATAATATTTATTTCTCTCAAATTAATTTAAGTGAAGCAAGAGAGAATTTCTTAAAAAAATTACTAACTCTCAAATAAATCTAAGTGAAGCATGAGAGCATTTCTCCAAAAATACTAAAGCATACCATGCTCAGAAAGATATAAATAAAGCACTAGAGCAATTCCATAGCTCTAAGTGAAGCATACAGAGCAATTCTAACAAGCCATGGCATAATTTTGGCTCTCTCAAATAGGTGTCTCCAGCAAGAATTGAAGACTTAAAACACGAAACAAAACAAGCAAAGACTCATATCATACAAGACGCTCCAAGCAAAACTCATAGTATGTGACGAGTAAAAATATAGCTTCGAGTAAAATACCGATGGTCGTTAGAAGAAAGAGGGGATGCCACTCGGGGCATCCCGAAGCTTAGTTGCTTGCTTCTCCTTGGATAATAGCTTGGGATGCCATGGGCATCCCCAAGCTTAGGCTCTTCTTATAGAGGGGATGGTCACTAGCCTCTAACATAGTTTCAATTGACCCTATGTAGATAGACTAGATGAGCATAATAAAATACAACTAATATTTAAAAAAATTGATCCAAAAACTAAACTTTAGTTTTCTACAGAAAGCATTTCGGAGCTACCGATTTGACAAACTCGGTGCCATCGAAGCACTAACAGAGTCTAAACAAGCAGTTTCGGTCAGACCGAAATGCAGTTTGGTGACTCTGAGATGCTAGGGTTTCATAGAGGAAGTGATTTCGGTCTCACTGATCAGTACACTTCGGTCAGACCGAGTTGTACTTGTGCAATGGCCAGGGCCAGGTGTGACCGAAATACTCAGATCGGTCGGTCCGAGATGGGTTTGGCGGAAACTTAACCCTAAGTTTTTGCATCAAATCTATTCTAAGGAATTTGTTTGGTGGATAGATTAATCTCATACATGGGAAGAGCAAAGGCATTATACTTTGTGCAAGAATTGCAGCAATGGAAGCACAAAGGGTCAAATCCATACCCTAACTTGGTGGTGGATTGCTACGGCGACAACAGGGTGAAGATTTCGTTGACAGCGGCGGAAACCAGTTGTGGAGGGTCACTAGCGACAACGGTGACAATCCAGAGACTAAGGGGGCGACAATGATAGGGCGCGAGCTCGTGCGGTTTGGAGTAATTTTCAACCATATGGGTACGCGAGGTATAAATACCCAGCGCTAACGGTGGCGCCGAGTGGAACGGCTCGGTGGCACCGAGATGCAAAACTGCTAGCAGTTGCTGCAACTCGGTGTGACCGAATAGTAATAATAGGTGGCATTGGGATGAAAACCTAGATCAACATGTTGATCTCGGTGAGATCGAGTTGGATAGGTCGGTCTGACCGAAAATCATTAGGAGGTTTTGGAAGTTAATCCCTTTACCGATGGTGGCTCCGAATGCTCCTCACCCAGAGGGTACAAAAAGTGACATGTTCAAACTTTGTGATGTAGCATGAATAGATTTTGGGACGAGAAAAAGCATAGATAGCTATTGGGAGTACTTAGGCATTCTTGTCCATCCATTTGGCAAAAGAAGAACCAAACAATCAGAACAACAAATGGATGTCCTTGAATGAAGAAAATTATGCAACCAACATGCTCACACAATAAGATGGAAAATAAATATGTGGAAAGCATGCACAAACACTCTAGCATCTATCAAGAAATTGGCGATGACTAGGTCATCTATATATGAATATATTGATGGAGGAGTCAAATGAGAACATTTAATCATAGGTCATACTCATCATTTAAGAACAAGTGGGGTTACCACTTTTACATAAAGGATTGTTGTGTTCACATCATTAGAGTTGCTTTAGCTCAATTTTTAGAGCAAAGCCCCCCTATATGTGATATCCCCCCTTAGAGGGATGAACTAACCCTGGATTTTGTCGATGACGACTTCATGTAATGTTGAATATGTGGATGCTCAATGTTTATGTAGATCATTTGGAGCAATCCATTGGAGAGTTGCACTTTCGATACCTACATGGGTTAGTCACACAAGGAACATACAAGGATATCCATAGACTTAGAGTGTAACACACATATGGTGATGTCCATGAAAGCATTAGATTACCTTGTCCCTTGTCTTACCAACAAGAGGGTTTGTGACTCCATGAACTAGTGCAAGATATGAAAGTTGATTGCACTTGTACTTGAAAAAATGAATATGAGTGAAGTATGTTGGCGGAGTCACCCTCAAGAAATCTCTAGTTCTTCTTCTTTGGGATCCACATCAACTTGATGGGAATCCTTGGAGTTGTAGTCATACTTGATGAAGTAGAACTTGATGTAGTCTTGGGAACCCACTTGACCATGACCTTAGGATCTTCTTCAAATCAATCAATATCTTCTTGAAGCTTGTCCTTGCCCTATATCTTGTGGTCTTGTTGTGGAAGATCATCTTGAGCTTATGTTCCTTTGAAAGAAGTGGGGTCATACTTCTCTTGTTGAGGAATAAACTTTGTCTTGGGATATTGATCTTCTTCCCACTCAACTCCATTGGCATTGAACCTTCGCTCAAAACCAACACCTTGATTCTTCCGGTGCCCCCCTTGCTTGCGTACAATTTCCTCAAATTGCTTACTTCTGGCAAGGCTCTTGTAAACACCTTTCTCTATAATTCCCTTCAATAAGCTATTTTCTTGCTCATGTGTAACTTGGCTAAGAGAATCATTAGTGGAATCAACAGAACTACTAGAAGCAACAATATTGGATTGAACATGGTTATTGTTACTACTAGAGGAAGAATCCTTTTTGTTCTTATTGCTAGATTTTACTTGTGGCTTATATGTAGACAAGAGGAGACGTTTGGCAAGATAAGAAGAACCCTCTTTCGAAGATCATCATTGATAGCCTTTAAGAACTCATGCTCTTGCTCTAAATTTAGCTCCTCGAAGCGCAGCTTCTCATGAGTCTTTAGGAGCTCTCTATGATCCTCTAGAGTTTTTTCATAAGCTAACTTAAGAGTGTTTAGTTCTTTAGTTAGACGCTCAATCTCCTTCTTATCATTGTCATTTGTTTCACCTAGATTAGCATGAATACTAGCAATTTCATCATAGTTTTCATCACTAGTGTGGTCAACATGTAAATCATCATCACCTAGCAAATCATCTTCATCACTATTGAAATCAACATACTCGGGGTGTGATACCTTGGGGTCTTTAGCCATGAAGCATCACTACAAAAAAAGACACATTCGTGACATTTTGGGCCGAATGAATTTTTTTCTATCATGCTTATGACACTTCTATGATGATAATTGTGACAAAACCCGGTATCATCATAGATGTGGTGGGCTCCTACTTCTATGAAAAAAATCATGACAGAAAATGGGCTTTTTGTCCTAGGTGGGCTAGAGACGCAGCTGCATGACATTCTTTGGGCCGTCCATGATGGAAAAAATCGTGGTAGAAGCGAGGGCGAGGAAAATATCACAGAGTTCCTAGTTATGGTTGGTGGTCGGGGCCGAGCGATGCACTATGGTTTGCGCGTTTATCTCGTGTATGCGCGCGTGTGCGAGGCGTTGGATAACTGAACCCGGAGAAATCGCACGTTACTGAACCCGAGCGGTCGATCCCTTGGCTGTTAACTGAAGCCGAGCGATTCATTCACTGCTGACTGAACCCGAGAAATTCCTTCGTTACTACTGCTAACTGAACCCGAGCAATCAATCACTGTTGCTGCTTACTGAAGTCGACCGAGCCCCTATGCGAGACGTAAAAATCCAATGAAATATTGCGCGCGCAACAAGTAATGAAATTAAAATTTTCAAAATAAAAAAAAATAATTTTTTAAACTAATTAAGTGTTTGGTGCATTTTTTATAGTTACTGCCCAGTTTTCATAATTATAGCCCATTTATTATTTCTTAAAGCCCATTTTCATGTTAAGCCTAATGCATCCCTCCTAGGAAAGATTTGCAGCCCAGCGGGACGGAGAATAACAAGTTGACCCGAATATTGTGTACAACTCTCAGCCCAGTTGCATTGCTGATGTTAAAAAAAGGCATGTGTAGTATAGTACAACTTTACATGGCTACTCAGCCCACATTTAGTGAAGCCGGAAAGGCCCAAACAAGGCTTCTGTACAACGTTTCAAAGTCACTGAGCTCAATTAATAACTTAAGAAAAAAGTTAGAGGACAGTGGAACCTAATTAAAAACTATCACGAGCGAAGAAATAATTCAACGGGTCCCACTTGTGCGTGTGTGTGTGAGTGAGAGAGAGACCCATCGGTCGATGCTCGTAAATACATCTTTCAACCATATGCATTGTTGATGCTTAGTAAAAACTTATATAGTTGACACAATCATATAAACATCATAGCACACTGAACTTGCATACAAAAATTTCATGCAGGAGGCACAATCAGGGTGGAAGCAGTGGATCGCTACAGGTAGGGCTATGTTGAAATCAATGAACTCGTACATAACGATTCATCGTCTTTATCAATGACGAGGAAATATCTTGAATGTTGTCCAAAGAAAATAGACAGACAACACAATAAGTTCTGCTAGCAAATTAAGTTGACGTACAACCCATTCTAAAAAAAGTTCAGGTACAAAAATAGAACATGTCACAATCAAATGTACTGTCACATCAGTGCTTCACATCGATAGCTCGGATTTAACTATTATCTAACAAGATTCAGTTGTTACCTCAATTTAGAGCACATCTAGGCAGCCAGCCCTGCCTCCTCTCCCAAAGAAGCAGTGGCCTCCGCTGCGCGATGCAGTAGGCCCTGTGCCATCCATTGTTCTGAGCAACACGGGGAAAGTCTGACGTTGACTCCTTTAATGGACATTGTCGATGGACCCTGGCACTAGCGGCGGCGACATGACTTCGATTGATGGATTGACCACTTCTTCAACATGCGCGAATTCTTGATACAGGTACATCCCTAATGTGGTCCGCGACGGCCTTGGTGGTGAAAAATAGTACAACCCCGGTTCCTGCACCGGTATCTCAACACCAATCACCTTCGGTATGGTGGACGACTTCTTCATCCATGCCATAACTATCAAAGCCTAGCTGTATGGAGGAACAAACATACTTACGAGTGAGGGAGTCCTGAACTAAGGGGTCCTCGGGCATCCGACCTATTAGACATGGGCCGGGTTGATGGGCTGTGAAGATACAAAGGCCGAAGACTCTACCCGTGTCTGGATGGGGCTCTCCTTGACGTGGAAGGCAAGCTTGGCATCCGAATATGAAGATTCCTTTCTCTGTAACCGACCTTATGTAACCCTAGATCCATTCGGTTTCTATATAAACCAGAGGGCTAGTTCCGTAGATGGATATCCTCATAATCATAGTCAGACAGGCTAGACTTTTAGGGTTTAGCGATTACGATCTCGTGGTAGATCAACTCTTGTAATACTCATATTCATCAAGATCAATCAAGCAGGAAGTAGGGTATTACCTCCATAGAGAGGGCCCGAAGCTAGGTAAACATTGTGTCCCTTGTCTCCTGTTACCATCGACCTTAGACACACAGTTCGGGACCTCCTACCCGAGATCCGCCGGGTTTGACACCAACATTGGTGCTTTCATTGAGAGTTCCACTGTGCTATCATCAAAAGGTTTGTTGGCTCCTTGAATCATCTACAACAATGCTGCCCAAGGGGAAACCTTCCTCACCGAACAGATCTTTGTATTCGGCGGCTTTGCACTGCGGGCCAACTCGCTTGGCCATCTGGAGCAGATATGAAGCTACACCCCTGGCCATCAGGTCCGATTTGGAAGCTTAAACTACGTCATGGATATTCGCGGAGACGTGATCTTCGACAGATTCGAGACCACGCCAGCCGCTCCCTGCTACCACGATGAACATGACGTAAATCTGTCATCGGACCATACCCAGGAGATAGTACCTGTAGCTGCTCTGGCTGTAGATCCAGAGCAGATCGCGCCATCTGAAGACGGGAAGCTCAATCCCTCCGCGGAAGCCGCAGACTCAGTGGCGTTGGAGCCGCACACAGACCTAACTTCAAGTGACATCTGTGTCACTGGAACCATGGACTCGTCTCCGGCTGCAGGTTCCGAACCTTGTGCATCCGCGTACGTCGAGCTTGATCGGTCACCGATCATTGAATTCAGCTCCGCAGACATCTTCCGACACTCGCCTTTGGGTGACGTGCTAAACTCACTAAAAAATCTATCCCTGGTGGGGGACTCTCAGCTGCATTATATCCGGATCGAATTGGAGGCTGGTGACGGAGAATTTCGTTTCCCACCCACCGCCCACTTCATAGCCACTGTCGAGGACCTAACCGACATGCTCGATTACGGCACAGAAGACATCGATGATATGAACGACGATGCAGGAGAAGAGGAGGCCCGAAACCCGCCATTTACCGGATGATGGACGGCCACCTCCTCATATGACGTATACATGGTGGATGCACCAAAAGAAAACAGTGGTGATGACAAAGAGAATCCAGTTGAGGATGAACGTCCTAAGACAGAACCAAAGCGCCGCCGTCAGCGGCGCCGCTCTAAATCACGCCGCAGCAAAGACAACAACACTGGCACGGGAGACAATAACACTCCGGACGGTGCCGAAGACAGAGAAGATCCCGACGAACAAACTGCCGAACAGGACGATAGGGAAAACGACAAGTTAGCCCTGATGAGCAGGCCATGAACGATGACTCGGAGGACAGTAATTATCTTCCACTCTCCGAGGATGAGGTGAGCCTCGGCAGGCAGGATTTTATCGTGCCTGAGGAACCTCAGGAGCAGGAGAACTTTAAGCGCCGGCTAATAGCCACTGCAAGGAGCTTGAAAAAGAAGCAGCAGCATCTTCAAGCTGACTAGAATCTTCTCAACGATAGATGGACTGATGTCCTAGAAGCCGAAGAATACGGCCTCAATTGCCCAGCCAAAATTTACCCGAAGCACAAATTTCTACCTTAGTTCGATGACGAGGCACCGGAGCCCATACCATCACCGCACAATGCGGCTAACTAACCACCATGCGGTCGGGACAAAGCGGCAACTCAAGCCGAACACCTGCCCGCCCCACCTCACCGTAAAGGTAGAGACAACACAGCTCGTGGTCACACATATGACCTTCAGCAGGACCTGGACAATACAACAGGACATACCAGATCGATCTATGGATCACGAGGACGTGCCCCGACACGTGACAACGACTATCTATTCACACGTGACAAACCTAGTCACACCCGGGACGAAAACTGCAGACGGACTCCATCGGAGCTAAGTCACAATGTGGCCCAACAAAGAGGTGCCGCACAGCCTATTTTCTTCACAGATGAAGTAATGGAGCACGAATTCCCAGAAGGGTTTAAACCCATGAATATCGAATCATATGATGGAACAACTGATCCCGCGATATGGATCAAGGATTTCCTTCTCCATATCCACATGGCCCGCGGAGGTGACCTTCATGCCATCAAATACCTCCCACTAAAACTCAAAGGGCCAGCTTGGCACTGGTTAAACGCTCTACCCGAAAACTCTATTGGCAGTTGGGAGGATTTGGAAGACGCCTTTCGCGACAACTTCCAAGGTACATATGTCCGACCACGAGATGCCGATGACTTAAGTCACATCGTCCAGCAGCCCAGAGAGTCAGCTAGGAAGCTCTGGACTAGGTTCTTAGTTAAAAAGAACGAAATCGTCGACTATCTAGACGCGAAAGCCCTAGCGGCCTTCAAACACAGCGTCCGGGACGAGTGGCTCGCCCGCCACATCGGTCAAGAAAAACCAAAATCCATGTCAGCCCTACCACTCTAATGACCCGCTTTTGTGCCAGAGAAGACAACTAGCTTGCTCGTAGAAGCAATAGCGCCAGTGATTCGGGCACTTCCGAAGTCCGAGACGGCAATGGCAAACCACGACGCAGCAAACACAAACGTCATAATGATAATGAAAGAACGCGCGACACAACGGTCAACACCGGATTCAGCAGCCCCTAACTCGGTCAACGAAAAAGCCATTCAAGGCAAACAGAGACGAACCATCGAATTTAGACAAGATATTGGATCGGCCCTACCAGATTCATGGCAACCCCGATAAACCAGCTAGTCACACCAACAGAAGTTGTTGGCTCTTCAAGCAGGCTGGCAAGGTCAACGCCGAACACAAGGGGAAGAGGCCGCCTGGTGATAGCGATGACGAAGAGACTCACCAACCAAATACCGGGGGTCAAAAGCAATTTCCCCCCGAAGTAAAAACAGTGAACATGGTATACGTGACACACACCTCTACAAGGGAGCATGAGAAGCACTCCTTCCGGACTGAGGATCATACTACGGTTACTTCAGCCGAATCACAACGCTGTCTTATTAAACTTCATGCCTTGTCGGCCATTAAGCCGCCGGTCTCCATTCAGCTGGACCGACCAATTTTGCAGTGGGACTAGCAGTTCGGCTTCCGCCACCCGCCTCATACACCTACGAAATCTATACCTCGCATACATAACTATGCACTTAAAATACCATGGGCATCGGCGGAAGCACAATACGGACGGGCTTACAAGTACTCCCACAACCTCCTTCTTTTTTTCTTTTCTAACTACTCTTTCTTTTTCATTATCTTTGACCACAGGTGACTCGCAGGATGGTCATCTCACCAACTCTATCGGAGTTCAGGTTTGTACATTCACCTAAAGGCTACTCCTTTTAGGGAGCCCCTTCATCGAGGAAAGGTGGCGCAGACGTGCGATAGGAGGTCCAAAACAACTTTTTGTAGACCGCACTCTCTATTTTGTGAGCCTGTAAAGTGCCTTCTTCCTCAGCCATCGACCCCTGGCTTGTCAAATAGCTGGGGTTGTGGCGTTATTATATACAAAACTACGAGTGGCATATCACTCAGGTTCTAGTGAACGTAATCCGTATCTAGTATTCGCTTTCCTTTAAAGAACTGAATTTTGCTCCTCTGGTTATTTCACACACGCACCCTGACATAACTTGCCAGGGGCTCGGGATGGGAACAAAAAGAGTTGCCAACAAGTCCGAACAGCTTTACAACATACTCCGGCGTCGCGAGTTTGGCCTTATATGCATCAGCTCCGAATCATGTCTTGTCTCAATAGTTGGGTTGCCCTGCTCCTGTGCTTACTACCTTACGTTCCGCTCTATCGGCTAGGGTAGTAAAGGGAGAACTACTATGATTGTGTTTCCGGTTCATCCGGTCAAACACCTCAGTAGAGAAAGCCGAAAACTGACTGTCATGATGCGACGAAAGCTGGTCAACCACTCGATGACTTATCGGAATCTTTCGTGATTCCCTCCGTATTACACGAAGGACCTTTCTTCAGGTCATACATGTAACACACCATATTGGGGTAACCGCGTACATACCAGGGTCTATATCATAGACCCACCATAAAACTCCTATGGCTAAGTGAAAGTTTTAACGCCTTATAGTCTGATTGCCTAGTTTGCCGCATTGACACCTCCTTCATGGACCAAGACGTTGGGTTAAGAGTGATCAAGTGCTTTTCCGAACACCCCCATATTTTCTACGAGGGGGCTGAAGCCGACGACTGGAAAACTTTTAGATTATACAAAAACGGCCGCACAGGAGGAACCAAACTTTTAAGCAAATTGTCAGTGTTCTAGGAACGGGGGTCCCCAGACCTGCTTACCTGCGGCCCATGGCGTGGCCAAGAAGTAGGCCGTACGGCCCATCTTCACCAACAAAGCATCCAAGACCCTCGCGAGGGGCCAAGCCTCACGAGGCTGATGACACAAGACCTCCTCTGCAGTGGCCTAGCTAGGCAGGCTCATGAGGAGCGGAGATATCAAGGCAGGGCAAACCTCACGAGGCTCTCGTGACATAAGCCATGACGATCGACACCACGCGGGCGCCAGGCGGGCGCCAGCGCGCAGCTTCCTTGTTTTCCCTTTGGTGCAACGGAGGCAAGCGCAGCCGTGGAGTACCGAGGCCTCGGGCAAAGGTTGCCATTTCGGTGCAACAAGACAAAGACCAGGCGGAGGTCATCGTGGATCCCAAGACGGTGTCACCACCAGAGCCTTTCACAGGCGAAGACTGCTTTTGTCAGGATATCTTGTACTAGCTGCCCCCCTTCAAATTAGCCCACCGTTGTTGGTTCCCTTCCTGCTCAATATTTGGGAAGAGGACCAGGGCCTCTATAAATAGGACTAGCCACCACCATAGTAGAGGCATCTCATCTTAGCTTGAGGGAATCTACACACCACAAGTTCATACGCACAAGAACACCTCAACCTCAGGAGGTTGTTCTTCCCCTTGTATTGTTCTTCATCAGCCCAAGAGGCAATCCACCACCACCACCCTGGAGTAGGGTATTATACCACAATGGTGGCCCGAACCAGTATAAACCTCGTGCCTTTCTGTGTTGTGAGTTCGTTGAGTTCGTCCGCAAGATCTTAGCGAGCTAGAGCATAGATCGGTAGGAGGGAAAGACTTCGCACGCACCCTAGTGTTCGAACCTTAAGGGTTTGCCAAAACCCCACATTCGACATTTGGCGCGCCAGGTAGGGGTGTGCCGGAGCTTCTTCTCTGCCAATCAGCTCTCTGACATTCACCGGTTACGATGTCTGGTGACCCAAGGGCCGGCTCCGACCGCTGGGCAGCCTGGCCGGCCCGGACGGTGCCGCCTGCCCATGAAGGTCTCGACCCCGCACCCGAAGCGGCACGGGCGCCACCAAGCTCCGCTGGGCGTGGACAACGCGGCCAGGCGTCATCCACCCTCACCCCGCGACAAGTACGAGCCGTGGCGAGAGCAGCGAGTCACGCCACACTCACGGCGGGAGCAAGAAAACATGCGGGAGGCACTCACAGTGGCAAGGGAGCTGCCGCGATGCAGACTTATGGAGAGCGGCCGGGACACGCTGCTTGAGAGTGTTGCTGAGCTACTGGATGCAGCGACGTCGGGAGCGCCACCCTTCTGCTATCGACTTCCCCCCAGGCCACTTCAAGGTCGTGCGGCGAGCCTCACCACATCTGCGCGCCATCGACCATGCCCGGGGGCTTCGTCAACATCAGCACGACCGGCGGCGTAGGGGGCTCCAACCCCCCCATGCCGCCCTCGACAAGCACGAGCCCAAGCGTCACCCCCATGGTCCCGGTCGGATGCCATATTATCATCCCCAGGATGCCATCATGGGCGGAGCAACATGGAGCGTGGGGCACCACGGCGAGGTGTTCGAGGTGACGGCCCCGGAAGCCTACGTGCCCCGCATGATGGACCAAGGGTACGCACCAAAGGACGACATCGGCTCATTCGTTGGAGAAGATTAGGGAGAAGGGGCGCTGGGAGCTGAAGCCTTCCAAGAGCCAACGGAGAACCACAATGATCGCGCCAGCAGCGGTAACTACAGGGTACCACTAACCTCTCAAGAACAGGCTTATGCTAACCATGGGCTGCAGATGAATCAGGTTGCGGCATCGATCAACGACCCTGGCACGGCGGCACCCGTTTCAACAAGGGAGACACGCTAGGGGCCACCGGGAGGGAGCCAGGAGCAAGGCCCCGCCCCAAGGCACGCGGAACCTGGGGACACCCGGAGGTAGGCCCTCTGCCGGGGTGGCTTCAACAACCCTTCCCCCGGCAGAGGACCAGTGGTTGCCGAGGGAACCGCTGGTGTCCTCTTTCCCTCCATTGTGTCTTCCTGGTCTCCAGTCGGCTCAAAGGAGGCCAAGGGTGGCGCAAGGCGGGGCCCTCGTCTAGCGATATGAAGCAAGGCCGGTACCTATGAAGAAGGCCTGGTGCCTGTGAAGCTCGCCGCCCGTGACACTCTCACGTAATAATGAGTTGGGGCCATACACACCCCGGAGTCTCAGGGGTGCCGGCCTCAGGCCCTGGGGCTCCCTCCCACGCCTAGTGGCAGCACTTAGCTCCGCGCTGGTGAGAAGACTTGAAGACCCAAAGACTAGATTAGGTGCCGAATGCAGCCTTTTGCTTTGGATCTCTCTTTCTGTGGCTTTGCTTTCTCGATCTGGATTTAAGTCGAAGCTAAATTTTTATCGCGTGCTTGGGGGGTGTCTTTTCTCGTTCGAGCCATTTCTTGCCTTCTGGATCTCGTTTGGTTTCGGACTCGCGTCCATCGCCTTTCCCTCGCAAGGCTCCTCGCGAGCCGGACCGCGCAGAGCGCACGCTCATCAAGCACGCGCTAGCTCTGCGCCTGGTGCTCACCTCTGACTGGACCCCTTCAAATGGGGCGATAAGCTCAACAGGATTCTCAGGAACTCGTTGCCTCACAACCTGGCCCTAAGCTGGCGCTGACTAAGGTAAACCATGTCAGGGAGCTCACCCCCAGCTTCATGAGCTCACGAGGACTCATACCCACATCGCATAGGAAATTAAAAACTGCAATTTGCTTACATGAGGGGCTCCCCCTCTCAAAATGCTCTTACAAGTGTTCCAAGGGCCACGCCTGAGTTTTGCGTGCAGAATAAAACAACAGGAGAATGTGGGATCCGCCAGAGATATCGCTCACTGCATCATCCATGGACGCGTTACTCGCATCATCATCATCTCTGTCGGAATCGTCGTTGCCATCGGCGACGCCCCATTGCCGTCGTTGACCACGTCACCTTCGTCTGTGATGACCACCACCCCATCGTTCTCTGAGGTGAAGGCCTTGACCAACGCGTCGACATGGTCCTCTACCCAACGCGCCAGGTCGCCCCGGATGGCCATGGGTACAGGGGCAATGGCGGCATCGAAGTTGAAGTTGGGGTCGGCGTTCAGAAGGTGGCTGAAGACAAGGGAGAAGGCGCGCTGAAGTAGGCCACGATCCCTCTCCTCCACAAGCTGCCAAGCTCTAGCAGATTGAGCCTCCAGGCGCGTCACCACCTCGGTGAAGAAGGTCAAGTGGCTGGCGTAGTCACTTGAGTGAGGGGTCGGGGTGTTCTCGTCGCAGATGTAACCCAGGGCGGTTTGGCCTTGTTCCGAAGGTCTTGAAGCATAGGAGCGTGCTCGTGCTCAAGCATCCAGCGTTGAAGCACTTCCTCCCTGTTCTGCCGTGCGACGGTGTCGGGACCCCGTTCCTAAGTCACACCGATCTAGCATGTAACACTTCATATCACTTTGCGGCCTCACACACGGTATTCCCACGGGTGCCACCTTACCTGGCCCGGGACCGTTTGTGCCTATTGGCTCACGTATATGATAGTGTCGCTAGCATCCATATGACAGAGAACCCGGGCCGACATGACTAGTCGTGAACCCAAAGTAGCACTAACTTACAGGGACATGCATACATGAATCAACCTCGAGCATGTTGGTCAACAGCGTATGAATCCGGGCTGTAGCACTGGGCTAACAGGACTCCGGGAACCCGGGCTGTAGCAGGCTAGGCAGGACTCCGGATGTCTCCGCGTGACATTTCCCCGAAGGGACAGACACAGGGACGAAGTGACTCACATGCCGGCCAGTCTAAGTGTTCCGGAGCAGTAGTGCTGGGCTAGCAGGACTCCGGTAAACCGGGCTGTAGCGGACTACCAAGGCTCAGTGGAAGCACTAGACTACATTTCCCCATAAGAGAGTCTACCAAGGACAAACAACTAGGTTGTCGGATCCCACACATAGCAATACATGTTACACATACACATAACGTGCAAGTATGTGTTGTACAACATGGCATCACAACATAACTCAAACTCATATAGATAAAGGCCCAGAAGAGCCACATAGCATTCAATACAAACAGGGGTCTCATGACCCATCATTCAGAGCATACAAGCAACGGAAGCATTACATGTCTGAGTACAGACAACTACAAAAGGGAAAGACTAAGAAGCCTGACTAAACAGGACCCTCCCAAGGGTACAAGATCGTAGCTGGGATACAAGCTACTCGTCAAAGTCACTAGAGTAACCAACTGCAAAACATAAATAAGCAAACGTGAGTACGAAGGTACTCAGCAAGTCTTACATCAGAACTATCTACATATGCAACATTATCAACAAAGGGGGTGGTGGAGTTTTAACAGTAGCAGGCCAGCTTTGACTCAGTGGCTAACCTATACTACGAGTATCAGAAACTTCTTTGAGGTGAGGAGACGCACACGAGTCCACATATTCACCATATCAATACTCCACTACGGATCCATTCCCGTCTCCCTACGAGAAGGCCATCCATAGCACTCACGCTTATCTTGCGTATTTTAGAGTATCCACTTCAAGTTGTCTATGTACTACATAAGTCCTCCAAGTTTCCATATCCGAGGAAAACGGCTATTCGAATAGATAATGTTAACCTGTAGGGGTGTACTTCTTCACACACGCTCTCGCCACTTATCGCCCTGTACACGTCATGTACCTCGGCAACCTTCAAGCGGAAGCCGGGCGAGGGTGTCGGCCACGACCTGACTAACCACACAAGTCTCTCGTCCAGGTTTATCGCCTATTCGAGTTCCATCCGCAAGGAGTTCCGGCCGAAGTCTCCAGTACGGCCCCAAACGATGTGTGCAGGGTTCCCAAGCCCACCATCCGGGTGCCACTTGGTACACCGTGCCACGGTGCCTAGTCTGTCCCAAGCCCGTCCCGTCGGACACCACCTAGTAGACAAGTAGCACTACCTACAAACGCCAGAAACTAGTTGCAACTCCTGGACAGAGATCAAGTGGATTAATAAGCCGAGAGGGGCCGGATAACCGGAACCCAATGTGTGGTAGTAACTGGACTTGGATAACATACACAAAACTCAGTGCTTAGCGACGGTTCCAATGAGACAACCCACCATGTACTCCTACATGGCCTCTCATCGCTACCTTTACCAAAACATGTTCACACCTTAGCCTTTATCGGTAGGACATGTTCACCACTCAGTTTCATTCCCGATGAATCAGACCTGACACAACTTTAAGCATAGCTGGCATAAAGAAAACAAGCATGGATGAGTAGGCACATCAAGGCTCAAGCAACTCCTACTCATGCTAGTGGGTTTCAACTATTTACTGTGGCAATGACAGGTCATGCAGAGGAATGGGTTCAACTACTGCAGCAGAAAGTAGCAGTTTGAATCGTTGTTGTCCTAATGCAGTATAAGGAGCACGAGCGAGAGAGTGGGATTTATCGAAATGCTCAAGGGGGGTTGCTTTCCTGATAGAACGACGAAGGGGCACTGCTCCTCTGACAGGTACTCGGGAACACCTTCCGGAGTGGAACCTATCAAGAAGAAACGGTGCCAGCGATCAACACACAAACAAATGCAACAAAATGATGCATGAACATGACATGTGCAAATGCTAGTGTTTTGGCTAATGCAAGATGCTACCAAGTTGGTTGAAGCCCATTTGAATCAAAGATTCAAATGCAATTTAAAATGAAGCATTTAAAATGCCCATATTATGTTTTCACTTATAAAGCATGTATAAGTTTGTTTTTCATGCATGTAACTCTCATAAATGGATTCCTTGCATTTTTCTGATAATTTTTCATATATAAATTATTTCATTCTGAGCTACGGTTGAATTTCTATGAATTTTAGAAGTTTAAGCAATATTCTGGAATTTCCTGAGTTAAAATAATTCCAGAAATCAATTATTGCGTCAGCTCTATGTCAGCATGACGTAAGCGAGTCAACGGGGCTGACCAGGTCAAACCTGACCAGTGGGTCCCACTAGTTAGTGACCCAGTCAACTAACTAAGTTAGTTAGTCCTAACTCAGTGACCGTAGTAGCTAATCTAGCTAGTTAATTAGTGCTAACTAGAGTAATTAGTTGGGCGGGGCCCGCAAGTTAGTGAGAGAGAGGGGGAGGTCAAACTGGGCAGTGGGGTCAACCCACACCAGTCAAACATCAGCAGTCGCCGGCGTTTAGCCGCCGGTGAGTCAAAACGCGGCGGTGTGCTGCGGGTTTTGCCTACAGGGGGCCATTTGGCACGCGGAGTGCAGCTACGGGATGCGGACGCTCGTCCGCATCCAGCCGTGGTGGTGGCTCGGCCGGGAAGCGGCCGGAGTGGCGCCAGCGACGACGAGTGCGGCGGGCGGAGCTCGGGTGCGCGCGGGGTTAGTGTTGCGGGGTGCAAGCGGGAAAGGGGAGGCACTAGTGAGGCTCAGCGCGGGGCAGCAAGCTCGATGGACACGCGTCTGGGACCAAATGGTCACTGGAGCTTTGCCGCCGACGAGCTCGGGCGGCGGTGCGGTTCGGTCGACAAGGGGGCGACGGCTGCAGGGCGTAAACGAGCTCGGGAAGAGGGGGAACAGATGCAGAATCTCACAGCGGAGGCGACGGGATGGTCAGCGGGCTCGGGGACGAGTCGGAGATGACGGTCGGGCGCCGGCGATCTCGGCGGACGAGAGGTTGAAGATGACGGAATTGATGGCGAAGCAGAGCTCCCGGCGATGTGTGGCTCGACTATGAGGACGAAGGAGACAAGGCGAATCCCTGGGGCACGTCAGGGAGGCGAGAGGGAGGTGGTGGCCACGGCAACGGCAAGCGGTGGCATCGGCTGCGCTCGGTGGCGCTGCGGGGAAGAGAAATCAGAGGAGGGGAGGAGCGCGAGAGAGAGTGAGAGAGGTCCAGGGGTGCGTGGCGACGTGAGGGAGGTACAGGCGACGGGAGGACAGCCAGGCAGGGTGGAGGTGGCACGCGGTGGCCGCGCGCGTGCGTCGTGCCCAGCTTCTCCTCTGCCTACTGGCAAGAGGTAGAAGAAGGGGCTGCCCCTGGTGGGCTGGCCAGCTGGGCTGTAATAGTGCCAGGCCTTAGGTAAGCTTTTTTTTTTCTTTTCTATTTCTGACATTTGTTTTTGGCTTAAAATAAATACTAGCATAAAATAAAAATGTTGAGATTCCTTGTGACCACTAGTTATAATATACCAGAGGCCCTCACCAAATTCCAACATTTTTGGAGCCTTTAAAATATTTATATTATTTTAAACAGCTCCAATTCAAATACATATGGGTTCATTCAAAAATCTAAAATGTTTAGCAAAAATGTGGATCACCTCTGGTTGTTGTTTGCAACATTTTCCAAAGACCATGAACATTTTTGAAGAGCATTTTGGGTTTATTGAAATTCCAATTTTAACTTGAACCTATTTGAATTTGCTTTGGTGCTAGGGTTTGGAACATCCCCATTTCAACTTCATTTGAAATTTAAACATGATGCACAAAGCAGGCCTAGGTCATACTAGAACTAGGGATGTGACAACTCGCCCCCACTCGAAAAAATCTCGTCCCGAGATTCACCAGTCGGCGGAAAAAAAGTGGGGTACTCAAGTCGAAGACGATCTTCTCGCTCCCAAGTAGCTTCTCTCTCGGAATGATGAGACCACTGAACCTTGAGAAACTTGATGTTATGACGTCGAGTGACACGCTCTGCTTGATCCAGAATGCGAACGGGGTACTCTCGTTAAGTGAGGTTATCTTGGAGATCAAGCGTTTCGTGGTCCACTCCGCGGATGGGATCCGTGAAGCAACGCCTGAGTTGAGAGACGTGGAAGACATCATGAACTCGAGAAAGATGTGGGGGTAGTTCCAACTGGTAGGCAACCTCTCCTCATTTAGCGAGAATGCGAAAAGGACCAATGTAACGAGGAACCAACTTGCCCTTGAAACCGAAACGATGGGTACCCTTCAAAGGAGTAACCCGAGGTAAGCCTTGTCGCCAACTTCATAAGCCACTTCCTTATGACGACGGTCATACTGGCTCTTTTGACGAGATTGGGCTGTTTTCAAATTCTCACGAATGATGTGAACTTGCTCTTCTGCCTCCTGGATCATATCCGGTCCAAAGAATTGTCTTCCACCGGTTTCTGACCAGTTTAAAGGTGTTCGACATCTTCGTCCATACATAATCTTGAAGGGTGCTTTCTTAAGACTGGATTGATAGCTATTGTTATAAGCAAACTCGGCGAAAGGAAGACACTTCTCTCAATTCACACCGAATGAGATAACGCAAGCTCTAAGCATGTCTTCGACAATTCGATTGACCTTTCCACCTGACCACTTGACTGAGGGTGGAAAGCGGTACTGAAAGAAAGATGGGTTCCCATGGCATTCTGGAAACTTTCCCAGAAATGAGAGGTGAAAAGACTGCCACGGTCTGAATTGATCTCTAGTGGAACACCATGGAGTGACACTATTCGGGAGATATATAAGTCAGCAAGCTGACTAGCAGTGATACTCTCTCGAACAGGTAGGAAGTGAGCCACTTTGGAGAGACGATCAATGACTACGAAGATAGCATTATTTCCTTTCTTGGTCCTGGGAAAGCCGGTGATGAAGTCCATACCAACTTTGTCCCATTTCCACTCGGGAATAGCTAAAGGTTGAAGGGTGCCAGCAGGTCTTTGATGCTCTGCCTTAACGCGACGACAAACGTCACAGTTGGCAATATACTGAGCGATTTCTCTCTTCATCCTAGTCCACCAGAACCTCTGGCGTAGGTCCTGATACATCTTTGTACTACCGGGATGAATCGTGAGAGGGGATTCATGGGCCTCCTTAAGGATCAGTTGCTGCATCTGTTGACATTTGGGAACCACCAAACGGTTTCCAAAGTAAACAACACCTCGTTCATCCATAGAGAAACAGTCGGCAACTCCCTTGGAAATATTTTTCTTGATCCGGGAGATTCCCGTATCATGCTTCTGAGCCTCTATGATCTGATCCGTAAGGGTAGGTTTCGCCACCAAGGTAGAAAGGGAACCATGAGGAGCTATGTGAAGGTTAAGCTTACAGAATTCCTCATGGAGGGGTGGTTGACATTGTTGCAACATGAGGTTGTTGCAATAGGATTTACGACTTAAAGCATCAGCCATGACATTGGCTTTGCCTGGGGTGTAGGTGATTCCTAAGTCGTAATCCGAGATCAACTCCAACCAACGTCTCTGTCTGAGATTCAGATCCGGTTGGGTGAAGATATACTTGAGACTCTGATGGTCAGTGTAGATTTCGCAACGGTTACCAAGAAGGTAATGTCGCCAAGTCTTAAGTGCATAGACTACGGCTGCAAGCTCTAGATCATGTGTAGGATAATTTTCCTCATGTGGATGCAACTGTCGAGATGCATAGGCAATCACATGACGATCCTGCATAAGAATGCAACCTAGTCCTTGACGCGAAGCGTCGCAATAGATAACAAAGTCTTTAGTGAAATCCGGTGGCACGAGTATGGGCGCAGAAGTCAGGCGTCTTTTCAGTTCCTGAAAACTGTGCTCACACTGTGGGGTCCACTCAAACCTTTTATCTTTCTTGAGAAGTTCCGTGAGGGGTTTGGCCACTTTGGAGAAGTTTTCAACGAAGCGGCGACAATAACTGGCTAGACCAAGGAAACTCCTAACTTGTTTGACCGTTTCGGGTGGAGTCCAATCGAGAACGGCTTTAACTCTCTCGGGATTGACAGCAATGCCCTTACCAGAGATCACGTGGCCCAGATAGGTCACTTCTGGCAACCAAAATTCACACTTGGAGAACTTGGCATAAAGGCGGTGCTCTCTGAGTTTTTCTAACACAAGTCTAAGATGTTCGGCATGCTCTTCCTCGTTCTTCGAGTAAATAAGAATATCATCGAGATAAACCACGACGAACTTATCTAAGTACTCCATAAAGATCGAGTTCATCAAGCGGGAGAAAGTAGCTGGAGCATTGGTTAGGCCGAAAGACATCACGGTGTACTCGTATTGACCATAACGAGTGACAAAGGCCGTTTTGGGGATGTCCCCATTTCTGATTTTGATTTGGTGGTAGCCTAACCTCAAATCCATCTTGGAAAAGACTGAGGATCCAGCGAGCTGATCATACAGGTCGTTGATCCTGGGGAGCGGATACTTGTTCTTTATCGTGACCAAATTAACGGGACGATAATCTACAACCATCCGATCCGTACCATCCTTCTTCTTGACGAAGAGGACAGGACAAGCCCAAGGAGAAGAACTGGGACGGATGAAACCCTTTTGCAAGGACTCATCAAGCTGTTTCTTAAGCTCGGCTAACTCCAAAGGTGCCATCTTGTATGGTCTCCTAGAGATTGGAACAGTTCCTGGGATAAGTTCTATGACAAACTCTACATCTCTGTCAGGTGGGACACCTGGCAGTTCTTCTGGAAAGACATCCGGGAAGTCACGGACTACCGGAATATCTTCAAGGTCTGGAAGAGGGCTGGCATTAAGAGAATAGAGTTGACGCCTTGCAACTCTAGTGGAGACAGTGACTATTTTGCCAGATGGATGTGTAAGTTGAACAGATCTAGTGTAACAATCGATCTTGGCATGATGAGCTGTCATCCAGTCCATACCCAAGATGATGTTAATATCTGTGGACTTGAGAGATATCAAAGAAGCAAGGAATACCAGTCTGTCAAAAAGGATTTCATTACCATGGCTTACCTTAGAGGTTTTCCATTTGGAACCTGGAGTCTGGATTATTAGTGGAGTTGGCATATCACAAAATGACATGTCGTGCAACCGAGCATAACCTTCGGATATGAAGGAGTGGGATGCTCCAGTATCGAACAGAATAGAAGCTGGGTGACAATTGACAAGAAGTGTTCCCAATACGACGTCGGGATCATCTTGAGATTCTGTAGCAGACACGTGGTGCACACATGCTCGCTCAGTGATGGCTGGCTTGGTACCGATCATCTTGCCTGATGGCTTTTCACGGCCAACAGACCTCTCAGACTGGGGTGGAGTATAACTGGACTGAGGGCAGTCACGTGCATAGTGTCCTGGTTCTCCGCAGGTGAAGCAAGTTCCTGAGGTAGGACGTGGACCTACATTGGCAAGTGGTCCACTAATAGGCCTGGGTGGAGCATGTTGCTGAGCTGGGTGAGGTGCCACATCAGATGGCCTCGGTGCATATCCAGGTGGAAGAGCTGAGTTCGGAATCCAAATCCGTCGCTTCTGAGAGCCAGAGCGGGAGGAAGAACCCAGATCACAATTGTGCTTACGAGACTCCTCGTAAGTGAGTTGAGCTATCTCTGCATTAATGGCCTTGTTCACAAGAGCCTAGAAAGTATCACAATGATGCAGTTGGAGATCACGATGCAACTTAGGGTTGAGACCCTTCCGGAACCTAGCCTGCTTCTTGGCGTCCGTGGACACTTCTTCTGTAGCATAGCGGGCGAGGTTTCCAAACTCTCTACTGTAAGCATCAACAGGCAGCTTACCCTGGGTAAAACTACAGAACTCTTCCCTCTTGCAGTCAATGAGAGCCTGAGGAATGTGGTGCTCACGAAAAGCCTCGGTGAAATCCCTCCAGGTAGGAATCTGGCCAGCTGGTAGCATAGCCTCATAGCTCTGCCACCAAATACTAGCAGGACCTTCCAGGTGATAGGTAGCATAGGTGACCTTGTCACCTTCAGCCACGCTCGCAGAATGCAACTTGTGAGTGATGCTCCGGAGCCAGACATCTGCATCGAGTGGCTCAATGGAATGATGGAAGGTGGGTGGTTTCAGACCAATGAAGTCGGAGATGGAAACCAACTTCTTACGCTGATGTGCGGTGTTCTGCTCAATCTGTGCTAGCAAGCAGTTAGTCTCATGCTTGTTCCTCTCGGATGCTAACAAGAACTCTGCCATCAAAGGCTGGTCAGGAGGATCCTCGTCCCTACCATCTCCGTGGTTCTTGCTATGAGCAACTGAACCTCGGTTAGCAGACGACATCCTGGCACAGAAACCAAGGAAACAAGGATGGAATTAGCATCGACATAAGGATGCGGAATGTAATGCAAAAGCATTGGAAACTCTTGAAATCCTAGGACAATTTCGGCAGCATAACGGCTGTAAATGCTCAAAAGGATTTTGAGACATTCATCAAAGGAATAGCATAATCAATCAGCATCATAATATCAAGGTTCTGGGTCAAACTGAGGACACACGGAAGTAGTAGAACTGTACGGAGACACAACCCAACAATCCTAAGACTTTACGGTTTAGTAACACGTCATCCTGAGAGATAGAGGAGAAGCCTAGGCCTTAACCCTCGTAGAAAAGAAGAGGCTGACTCAGAAAGAATGACATGAGGTAAAGGAGTAAAAAGAGCCTTACGTTCCCTTCCACAATCAATTCCCTTATATAACTAAAGCATTTCTAGACTCAACTTCGACCAGTTTGGCTTGGTAATCCTACAGTCAGTCAGGCTCTGATACCAACACTGTCGGGACCCCGATCCTAAGTCACACCGATCTAGCATGTAACACTTCATATCACTTTGCGGCCTCACGCACGGTATTCCCACGGGTGCCACCTTACCTGGCCCGGGACCGTTTGCGCCTTTTGGCTCACGTATATGATAGTGTCGCTAGCATCCATATGACAGAGAACCCGGGCCGACATGACTAGTCGTGAACCCAAAGTGGCACTAACTTACAGGGACAGGCATACATGAATCAACCTCGAGCATGTCGGTCAACAGCGTATGAATCCGGGCTGTAGCACTGGGCTAACAGGACTCCGGGAACCCGGGCTGTAGCAGGCTAGGCAGGACTCCGGATGTCACCGCGTGACATTTCCCCGAAGGGACAGACACAGGAACGAAGTGAATCACATGCCGGCCAGTCAAGTGTTCCGGAGCAGTAGTGCTGGGCTAGCAGGACTCCGGTGAACCGGGCTGTAGCGGACTACTATGGCTCATGGAAGCACAAGACTACATTTCCCCATAAGAGAGGCTACCAGGGATAAACAACTAGGTTGTCGGATCCCACACATAGCAATACACGTTACACGTACGCATAACATGCAAGTATGTGCTGTACAACATGGCATCACAACATAACTCAAACTCATATAGATAAAGGCCCAGAAGAGCCACATAGCATTCAATACAAACAGGGGTCTCATGACCCATCATTCAGAGCATACAAGCAACGGAAGCATTACATGTCTGAGTACAGACAACTACAAAAGGAAAAGACTAAGAAGCCTGACTAAACACGACCCTCCCAAGGGTACAAGATCGTAGCTGGGATACAAGCTACTCGTAGAAGTCACTAGTGTAACCAACTGCAAAACATAAATAAGCAAACGTGAGTACGAAGGTACTCAGCAAGTCTTACATCAGAACTATCTACATATGCAACATTATCAACAAGGGGGTGGTGGAGTTTTAACAGCAGCAAGCCAGCTTTGACTCAGTGGCTAACCTATACTACGAGTATCAGAAACTTCTTTGAGGTGAGGAAGACGCACACGAGTCCACATATTCACCATATCAATACTCCACTATGGATCCGTTCCCGTCTTCCTACGAGAAGGGCATCCATAGCACTCACGCTTATCTTGCGTATTTTAGAGTATCCACTTCAAGTTGTCTATGTACTACATAAGTCCTCCAAGTTTCCATATCCGAGGAAAACGGCTATTCGAATAGATAATGTTAACCCTGCAGGGGTGTACTTCTTCACACACGCTCTCGCCACTTATCGCCCTGTACACGTCATGTACCTCGGCAACCTTCAAGCGGAAGCCGGGCGAGGGTGTCGGCCACGACCTGACTAACCACACAAGTCTCTCGTCCAGGTTTATCGCCTATTCGAGTTCCATCCGCAAGGAGTTCCGGCCGAAGTCTCCAGTACGGCCCCAAACGATGTGTGCAGGGTTCCCAAGCCCACCATCCGGGTGCCACTTGGTACACCGTGCCACGGTGCCTAGTCTGTCCCAAGCCCGTCCCGTCGGACACCACCTGGTAGACAAGTAGCACTACCTACAAACGCCAGAAACTAGTTGCAACTCCTGGACAGAGATCAAGTGGATTAATAAGCCGAGAGGGGCCGGATAACCGGAACCCAATGTGTGGTAGTAACTGGACTTGGATAACATACACAGAACTCAGTGCTTAGGGACGGTTCCAATGAGACAACCCACCATGTACTCCTACATGGCCTCTCATCGCTACCTTTACCAAAACGTGTTCACACACTTAGCCTTTATCGGTAGGACATGTTCACCACTCCGATTCATTCCCGATGAATCAGACCTGACACAACTCTAAGCATAGCTGGCATAAAGAAAACAAGCATGGATGAGTAGGCACATCAAGGCTCAAGCAACTCCTACTCATGCTAGTGGGTTTCAACTATTTACTGTGGCAATGACAGGTCATGCAGAGGAATGGGTTCAACTACCGCAGCAGAAAGTAGCAGTTTGAATCGTTGTTATCCTAATGTAGTATAAGGAGAAGGAGCGAGAGAGTGGGATTTATCGAAATGCTCAAGGGGGGTTGCTTGCCTGATAGAACGACGAAGGGGCACTGCTCCTTTGACAGGTACTCGGGAACACCTTCCGGAGTGGAACCTATCGAGAAGAAACGATGCCGACGATCAACACACAAACAAATGCAACAAAATGATGCATGAACATGACATGTGCAAATGCTAGTGTTTGGGCTAATGCAAGATGCTACCAAGTTGGTTGAAGCCCATTTGAATCAAAGATTCAAATGCAATTTAAAATGAAGCATTTAAAATGCCCATATTATGTTTTCACTTATACAGCATGTATAAGTTGGTTTTTCATGCATGTAACTGGCATAAATTGATTCCTTGCATTTTTTTGATAATTTTTTATATATAAATTATTTCATTCTGAGCTACGGTTGAATTTCTATGAATTCTAGAAGTTTAAGCAATATTCTGGAATTTCCCGAGTTAAAATAATTCCAGAAATCAATTATTGCGTCAGATCTACGTCAGCATGACGTAAGCGAGTCGATGGGGCTGACCAGGTCAAACCTAACCAGTGGGTCCCACTGGTCAGTGACCTAGTCAACTAACTAAGTTAGTTAGTCCTAACTAACTGGGCAGGGCCCACTAGTCAGTGACCGTAGTAGCTAATATATATAGCTAATTAGTGCTAACTAGAGTAATTAGTCAGGCAGGGCCCGCAAGTTAGCGAGAGAGAGGGGGGTCAAACTGGGCAGTGGGGTCAACCCACGCCAGTTAAAGTCAGCGGTCGCCGGCGTTTAGCCGCCGGCGAGTCCAAACACGGCGGTGCGCTGTGGGTTTTGCCTACAGGGGGCCATTTGGCGCGCGGAGTGTAGCTACGGGACGCGGACGCTCGTCCGCATCCAGCCGTGGTGGTGGCACGGCCGGGAAGCGGCCGGAGTGGCGCCAGCGACGACGAGTGCGGCGGCCGGAGCTCGAGTGCGCGCGGGGTTAGTGTTGCGGGGTGCAAGCGGGCAAGGGGAGGCACTAGCGAGGCTCAGCGCGGGTAGCAAGCTCAGTGGATACGCGTCTGGGACCAAATGGTCATCGGAGCGTTGCCGCCGACGAGCTCGGGCGGCGGCGCGGTTCAGTCGACAAGGGGGCAACGACTGCGGGGCGTAAACGAGCTCGGGAAGAGGGAGAACAGACACAGAATCTCACAGCGGAGGCGACGGGATGGTCAGCGGGCTCGGAGACGAGTCAGAGATGAAGGTCGGGCGCTGGCGATCTCGGCGGCCGAGAGGTTGAAGATGACAGAATTGATGGCAAAGTAGAGCTCCCGGCGATGTGTGGCTCTACGATGAGGAGGAAGGCGACGAGGCGAATCCCTGGGGCACGTCGGGGAGGCGATAGGGAGGCGGTGGCCGCGACAACAGCGAGCGGTGGCGTCGGCTGCGCTCGGTGGCGCTGCGGGGAAGAGAAATCAAAGGAGGGGAGGAGCGCGGGAGAGAGTGAGAGAGGTCCAGGGGTGCGTGGCGACGCGAGGGAGGTCCAGGCGACGGGAGGACAGCCAGGCAGGGTGGAGGTGGCGCGCGGTGGCCGCGCGCGTGCGTCGTGCCCAGCTTCTCCTCTGCCTACTGGCAAGAGGTAGAAGACGGGGCTGGCCAGCTGGGCTGTAACAGTGCCAGGCCTCAGGTAAGCTTTCTTTTTTTTTGTTTTCTTTTCTATTTCTGACATTTGTTTTTGGCTTAAAATAAATACTAGCACAAAATAAAAATGTTGAGATTCCTTGTGACCACTAGTTATAATATACTAGAGGCCCTCACCAAATTCCAACATTTTTGGAGCCTTTAAAATATATATATTATTTTAAACAACTCCAATTCAAATACATATGGGTTCATTCAAAAATCCAAAATGTTTAGCAAAAATTTGCATCACCTCTGGTTATTGTTTGCAACATTTTCCAAAGACCATGAGCATTTTTGAAGAGCATTTTGGGTTTATTGAAATTCCAATTTTAACTTGAACCTATTTGAATTTGCTTTGGTGCTAGGGTTTGGAACATCCCCATTTCAACTTCATTTGAAATTTAAACATGATGCACAAAGCAAGCCTAGGTCATACCAAAACTAGGGATGTGACAGACGGCCTCGGCATCATCAACTCTTTTCCGGATGGAAGACAGCTCGGCGCGGGCAGAGGCCAAGTCCGCCTGCGCCGTAACCAGGGCGGCAGCTATGGCCTCCACACGCCTCTTAGCCTCGTCCAACCTGGGCCTGAGGGCGGCAGCCCTGCCCGCACCCTCCTGACCAGCGAGCTTCAGCTTCAAGTCGTACCTGCCCTAAAGATCTGCGCGAACCTCGGCCACCCGGCGATTGATCTCCTCCTCGACTCTGGCCTTGCGGGCCCCAACGGCATCTTCAGCTTGAGTGACTTGACGCTCCCTCGTCTCCGGTCGCACGAGCTCGAGGCTGCGCTCCATGGCTTCCAGGGCCAGCGTCTCGTCGCGCTGCCGGACCTCCTCTTCCTCTGCAGGCGTCCCCCTCATCAACGCAAGGGCGGCCCTGCGCTCCTCGACCTGCTGCTCAAGGGACGCGCTCCAGGCCTGGAGCTCCCACGCGTGCTCCTCAGTAGCCTCGCGGCGGCAATTGCCCTTGTGAGCTTCTTCGAAAGCTCGCGAGCGGGCCTCATTGGCAATCTTGAGGGACGCCTCAGCCTTCGTGTTCTTGAGGTCGCGATGATAACGACCAAGGTTGATGGCCACTCGTAGCTTGCGCCGCTCCTCCACCAACTGAAGACCTTCATCCTCAAGACGCGAGTCAACACCAGCAAGCTCTTCACCAAGGCGGTTAATCGCTCCCATCGCCTCCTGGAAGAGCTCGTGGTGGACCATGTTGCGCCCGCGCTTGAGCTCGAACACTCGGCCCACCTCGTCCTCCACCTCGAGGGTTGCGGGTGGAGCATCAAGTGGCGCACCACCTCCCGGTTGGGGGCTGGCGGCTGGCACGGCCCCAGGCGCCAGCTGACCCTCGCGAGGGGCCCGAACCGAACACGGCCCACTGCTTGAAGGAGACTCCAGGATAGAGGCTAGCCATCTACTAACCGTGACCATGGGAGGAGCCATTGGAACACCTGTTGTGCTCCGAGCAAGGCCGCGAAGAAACGACGGCGAAGGCGCAAGCTCGGGGCGCCTTGATGACGGACCAACTCCCATGGCTGACCACACGCCATGGGCAGCGTCCAAGCCTGTAGCGTTGGAGCTTGGCGGGTGCGATGGGACGAGAGGGAGCTGCTTCTCCGGAGATTTCGCGGCCTTAGCAGAAGGGGGCCTGAGGGGACAATCGTCAGGAAAGGAAGGCGGCACATAGAAGATCACCAAGATAAGGTACTTACTCATCGATAGCGATGTACTTCCGTCGCTTCAACAGTCCGAAGATGCTGCCACCGCTAGGGCATCCTTTCCTCTTGAGAAGTTCCTCGAAGTCCACACAAAGGCGACCGAAACGCTGGACGTGACGGCTAGAGCGCGGCGGAGCCGAAGAAGAACCAAGAGGGATGGCTTCAGGGGAGCCCGGCTATGGCGAACAACCTGGCTCTTTCTCGCTGCGACCTCCCGAAGCTCCTTGAGCCTCGGCCTCGGGAGCCGCATGCCGCATCTCGTCAGCGACCGACGCCTCAGGAGGGGCATCGCAAGCTCCTAAGGATGACGCCCCCGGATCAGCGCTCGGCATGTGCTCCTCAACATCTAAGCAGTCGGCCACCGTCGCCACTCGCTCCCCCGCACCGTCAGCTGGGGCGAGCTCGGCACCGGCGGCGAAGAGGGGGACCATGATGACGGGATTCTCGCGGGGCCCCACCAAGCCGATTGGGCGCAGCCCCCACTCATCAAAGGAAGGCATGTTCGCGGCAAACGTGGCCTTGTTCTCGCAGCGGTACAACATGCAACTTTTCCTGGGCATCTCGTCCGGCAGAGGGACACCAGATAGGACCGTGAGCACTGTTTGCCGCGCAGCGAGAGGAAGCCCTTCCTCCTGAAACCTCATGTTGTCCTGTCCGCTGAGCAAGGCCCACATCAGGCGAGAATGGCGCTGAAGCGGAGCAACTCGACGCCTGACGAACTCCCTCACCACCATGGGCGCAGTCACGCCAATGTCCTTCAACCACCTCAGCCTAGCCCAGACGGGGGCAAGGCAGGGGCTCGTGAGCTTCTGATGACTCCAGCCAGAGTTTGGAATGGCAGGCCCCATCGGAGCTTGGAGCAGAGGGTTGAGCATGCCGGCATCAACAAACACCCATCGCGTGCGGAACTCGCTCGCGGATGAAGGAATCTTGAAGTTGATCCCCATGCCTGCTGTCATTGCCAAAGCCTGGAAGCCCAACCACCCCGAGCTCTACTGGGCACCGGTGAGATGCAGCGAGAAGAAGTGGCGGTGGAGTGCCACTGAGGGGTGATGCCCACCATGGCCTCACACACGAAAGCAAAGACGACAAGAAGGGTCACAGATTGAGGGTCGAGATGGAGCATGTGGATCTGATAGTGCTCGAGCACCGCATTGAGAAGGCGGAGAAGGGAGGAAGTAGGCCAACCCAGAGGGCATCAATGAAGATCGGTACCTCGGTGACTGCCTGATCCATGCTGGAGTGAGACACAGGCCAGGCCGGCGTCTCTCCCCACTCGTTGAAGCTGGAGGCGAGCATGGGGCATACCTTGCCCATGGCCTCGTCGTTGACCACCCGAGGTCGGCCGAGCGCCGGCTCGAAGGATGGAGGCGCATTTGGCGAGGAAAAGGTTTTGTTCCCCTTCTCGGCCTGTTTCGGCGCCGTGGCGGTGAAGCGGACGGAGCGCAAGTTGAATTGGGAAGGCGGAGTAGGACGTCGAAGGAGCAGGGAGATTGGAAGAGCCGGGCGTGGCGAGGGAAGAATAACTGTGCAAGAAGCAGGGCCGCATAGCCAGGCAGGTTCAAGGGTAGCATGGGGAAGCAGAGACGCCCACGACCTATGGACCGCCATGCGTCAACCGAGGCCGCAGGCTTTTGGGGCCCGCGGTGCATCGAGCTTGACCCTTGGTTTCGCCGCGAAGCCAAGCCCGAGCGCACCTTGGGCCCGGGGCTACTGTCGGCGTTATGGCAACGGGGGTCCCCAGACTTGCCTGCCTGCGGCCCACGGCGTGGCCAAGTAGCAGGCCGTACGACCCATCTTCACCAACAAAGCATCCAAGACCCTCGCGAGGGGCCAAGCCCCGCGAGGCGGACGACGCAAGACCTCCTCTAGAGTGGCCTAGCTAGGCAGGCTCACGAGGAGCGGAGATATCAAGGCAGGGCAAACCTCACGAGGCTCTCGTGACGTAAGCCATGACGATCGACACCAGGCGGGTGCCAGCGTGCAGCTTCCTTGTTTCCTCGTTGGTGAAAAGGAGGCAAGCGCAGCCGCAGAGTACCGAGGCCTCAGGCAAAGGTTGCCATTTCGGTGCAACAAGACCAAGACCAGGCAGACGGCAAGGCGGAGGTCATCGTGGAGCCCAAGACGGCGTCACCACCAGAGCCTTTCACAGGCGAAGACCGCTTTTGTCAGGATAGCTTGTATTAGCTGTCCCCCTTCAAATTAGCCCGCCGTTGTTGACTCCCTTCCCGCTCAATATTTGGGAAGAGGATGTAACACCCACGATGCGGCTATATCTTCCACGTGTCGAAGCACGACTTAGAGGCATAACCGCATGGTAGGCATGTAGCAAGAGGGGTAATCTTTACACGTCCCATGTACTGAATAAGAAAGGGATAAAGAGTTGGCTTACAATCGCCACTTCACACAAAACATAAATATAGCATTACATCATCCATAATACAATCAAGGTCCGACTACGGAACCATATAAAGAAAGACAACCCCTAATGCAAAAGATCCCCGATCACCCCGACTGGGCTCCACTACTGATCAACTGGAAATGAAAACAATACAACGAACATGATCTTCATCGAGCTCCCACTTGAGCTCGGTTGCGTCACCTGCACTGGAATCATCGGCACTTGAAACTGTTTGGAAGTATCTGTGAGTCACGAGGACTCAGCAATCTCACATCCGTGAGATCAAGACTATTTAAGCTTAAGGTAGGAAAGGGATAGTGAGGTGGAGCTGCAGCAAGCACTAAGATTATATGGTGGCTAACATACGCAAATAAGAGCGAGGAGAGAAGCAATGCAACGGTCGTGAACTAGAAAGATCAAGAAGTGATCCTGAAACTACTTAGTTCAAGCATAACACGAGACCGTGTTCTCTTCCGGGACACCGCCGACAAAAGACCATCACGGCTACACACGTTGTTGATTCATTTTAATTAAGTTAAGTGTCAGGTTTTCTACAACCGGATATTAACAAATTCCCATCTGCCCATAACCGCGGGCACGGCTTTTGAAAGTTCAAAACCCTGCAGGGTTGCCCCAACTTAGCCCATCACAAGCTCTCACGGTCAAGGAAGGATATTCCTTCTCCCAGGAAGACCCGATCAGACTCGGAATCCCGGTTACAAGACATTTCGACAATGGTAAAACAAGACCAGCAAAGCCACCCGAATGTGCCGACAAATCCCGATAGGAGCTGCACATATCACGTTCTCAGGGCACACCGAATTGTCCAAACTTCCGGTTGGCCAGCCCAGAGTTGCCCCTGGTGGCCACCGGCGGCTGACAGGATGGACCAACACTCAGAGGACCACTAGCCCGGGGGGAGGGTTTAAAATAAAGATGACCCTCGGGCTCTGGAAACCCAAGGGAAAAAGGCTAGGTGAGGCAAATGGTAAAACCAAGGTCAGGCCTTACTGGAGGAGTTTTATTCAAAGTGAACTATCAAGGGGTTCCCAGAACACCCAACCGCGTAAGGAATGCAAAATCAAGGAACATAACACTGGTATGACGGAATCTAGGGCGGCAAGAGTGGAACAAAACACTAGGCATAAGGCCGAGCCTTCCACCCTTTAACAAATATATAGATGCATTAAAATAAATAAGATATATTGTGATATCCCAAATAATAACCAGGTTTCAACAAGGAACAAACTTCATCTTCACCTGCAACTAACAATGCTATAAGAGGGGCTGAGGAAAGCGGTAACATAGCCAAACAACGATTTGCTAGGACAGGGTGGGTTAGACCCTTAACATGGCAATATGGGAGGCATGATATAGCAAGTGGTAGGTATCGCGGCATAGCAATAGAGCGAACAACTAGCAAGCAAAGATAGAAGTGATTTCGAGGTATGGTCATCTTGCCTGAGATCTCGCAAGGAAGAAGAACGAGTCCATGAAGAGCACAAACGGGCGTAGTCGAACGGATCCTCACTACTCCGGAACGAAACCAAAGCTAACGCGAGAAGTAACCCGGAAAGAAGCAAACAACATATTAAACAACCACCAATGAACATGGCATGATGCACAACCAAGTATGATTCATGTTCGGTTTAATGAAACATGGCATGGCAAAGTGCACAAATAATACTACAAATTAAGTGGAGCTCAATATGCTACGAGTTGCATATTGACGGAACACCACATTCAAGTTATTTAGTTCGATCTCGTTTATGTACCCAACAATGTAAAATGTTGATTAACATGGCAAGGGATGAAGCATATGAAAACTACATATCTAGGCAAGTTTAAATGAGGCTGGAACAACAAACAACAAGTCCGGAAACTCCTCATGTGCATATTTTAGGTTTGGTACTGTTCTTCCCTAAACACAATTTTAGAGTAATTAAACATGCAAGAAAAGTGCACCATGTTAAACTAGGCATTTTTCTACCCCATTTACATATAAAGTTTATTTAAAATGGAGCTACGGTTATTTAGTTATGAATTAAACTGTTTTAGCATGCTATATGAGCAAATTTAATCAAACATCGTTTTAAGCATTTCAAACATGGATGAAAGTGGCATATTATGAAACTAGACAGAAAACTAAGCATTTTTCATATATGAAGTTTTTTTACAAAAGATGCATAGTTTGTGAGATATTAAATGCAAGAAGAACAGGGGCTATTCTGCAAAACTGCCAAACTCCTAGAAAAAATAGGTAAAATGTACTATGACAAAAAACACGAAACGGGCCGTATCTAGCTGGCCCAACAATGGGAAAAAAGGAGGGCGCTGGAGCTGGCCTCACCATGGGCTCAGCCCAATAGGAAGCAGAGGAGGCCGGCCTGCCTGAGGCCCACGCGGGCGCTGGATCTGGGCCGCGGGGTTGCAGGGCTGGTCCTGGCTGGATCGATCGACCTGGGGGAAAACGTGGTCAACGCACGAACGACTCGTTGCTCCTCGTTGCTCCTCGTTGCAGAAGAACAAAGGCCGCAGCAGAACGCGACGCACGGATGACGCCGGAAGCAGAAGAACACGCGACGGCGAGGGCGGCGGAGGCAGGGCTTGCCGGCGGCGAGACGAGTGGGTCCGGGTGCGGGGCGTTGTTCTCCGGCGAGGACTCGACGACGACGAGTCAACGCGAGGCGGCAGCGCTTGCTCGAGGAGCAGAGGCAACACTCCTCTAGTGGCGCGGCAACAAGCAACAGCGGCGACACGGCAGGAGCTCCGGCGAGCTAAGGAGGTCCGGCAACGACGGGGATGGCCGGAACCCGACGGACTCGTGGAGATGCGATGGTGGTGCTCCATGAGGAAATCCATGGCGGCGGACGCGGTTGATCCATGACGAGGTTGCGAGGCGATGGAGGCAGGCGCGCGAGGAGAAGACTAGGACGACGGGGAAGAGGCCCGGACGGAGCAGGACGCGGCCGTTGGCAGCGGGACTTGCAGCAACAGCGGCGGGCCATGGCAGCATGACGCAGGGGGTGTCAGCGGAACGGGGTCGCGCCGGGGAAGATCGGGGCACCGCGGGCGGCGTTCTTGTCGAGGTCCTCCTCCGGGAAGAAGATGGCGGCGTCGCTGTTACAAGAAAAAGAGAGGGAGTCCAGTGAGGCAGAGATAAAGAGCGATGGGAAGGGAGGAAGGGCGGCGCGAGGCTCATCTGCTGGTGGTGCTCAGCGGTGGAGGGAGCTCCGGTGCTGCGGCGGATTGCCGTGCACGAAGGAGTGGCGAGGACGAAGGGAATCGAGCACAGAGGCGCAAGAGGAGGAGCTCGGGCACTCTATTGCTGCTCTGGATTGAGAGGAGGTGGAGGCGAGGGGATCTGGAAGGTGGTGAGCGATGGTTGGGGATGGATGGATCCGGAGGTGGATTTGGTGAGTGGGTGGCGGCATCCGAGGAGGGGGAAGGGTGTAGTTGGCGGCTGTAGGGGGGACAAATGTCTTATGATTTAGGGTATGGGTCTAAAAATGGGTTAGGCTGGTCACAGTGGGGAGGAACTTAGGAGTAACATCACACACTCCAATACAACTTTGCTTATGTGGCACATATTTAATGAAGAGAGAGGTGCTTGTGGTAACTAGCTAAGTTACCGGAACATCACACACTCCAAAAAACAATGAGTCTATAACCTAATAAATACATCGTTGCATGACACTACATAGATGTTCCTACCCACTATGGAGGTAGTAACATAGTCTAGGGAAGTGTGAAGTTACTAGCTTATGTTCTTGCCCATTGTGACCAGCCTTAGGGGTCTATATATGTACAAGAGGGGAATGATTTGGATCCTCCGATCGCGATCGGGCGGTTCGGAATAAATGGATTAGGGAGTCCAAAAGAGAAACCGAAGATAATTAAGGGCCAGTTCTTTCGACTCGATTCTGAAGAATCACTGCCTGGAAAATCACAATCGCAAAAGAACTCATTGCTTCTCCAGGAATCGTCTAGAATCACCCACAATCGGCAGTGTATTTCAGAATCGAGCAAACTTGACGATTCTGGCTATTCCCGCAAAGCAAAACGATTCAGTTTTAGCAAATACCCCTATTGGATGTAGAAATTACCCCCAATATGCCACTCGGGCCAGCCGACCGACAGAGGCCCAGCGCCCCAGCCCAGTACTCGTCGATCCCCCCCAGCCGTTCGTCCCCGTCGCTCATCCCCATCCCCGTGCGACCTAGGGCTGGCGCCGCCGCCGGATTCCCCGCCCCGAAATCATCAGCTCCGCCGCCGGCGGTCCTCTACAGGGCATCCCCGTCTAGTCCACAGCCACCCCCGACCCCTCGGCACCGGCAGCAGGAGGCAAACCGGCTTCCCCGCCCCGACCCAACCGCCCTGCAGTAGGAGGCCAACCGGCTTCCCCGCACCGACCCAACCGCCCTGCAGCAGGAGGCGCCGGCGTCGACCGAGCCCACTTAACCGGTGTTGGTGAGCTCCTCTCTATCTCATCCTTTCTCCCCTTCTCTTTGTCATATCTCTGTTACATATTAGTTCAACTCTGTTTGTATGAATCAAAAAAATTATACTGCTACTTGTTTGCTTATGCTGTTTTCGATTTGTATGGTTATTTGGTTAGTACGAAATTTGTATGATTGATTGCTACTGTTCGAACTCTGTTTATAGCAATGAAAAATTGCATGAATGATTGCTACTGTATGAATTTTGTAGTGGTATGAAATGACTGCTGCTTAGTAAAAAAATAGTTTACATTTAAACGTTCACATATTGATGTTGTAGATGGAGAAAGTGAAGTATCCAAAAGCAATTTGGGATAGTGCGGCTCATTCCATTTATATGGATGTGTGCGTAGAGGAGGTGCGAGCAAATAACCAGGCCCCTGGAGGCACCACTTTGTCCGATGTAGGACAAGCTAATTTGCTTACTAAGTTCAATGAGCGCTCTGGGCGTGGCTATTCGCACTTGCAATTAAAAAACAGGTGGGATGCATGTAGAGGTGATTATGCCATATGGAAGACATTGGTTCAAAAAGCTTCTGGCATTGGAAGAGATCCTTATACGAAGACCATTGCTGCTACAAATGAGTGGTGGGCATTGGAGTTGAAGGTACCTTTGTTGTTTGTCATTTTATTAAACTGGGAGTCATGTTGGATTTTTCATTTCATTTAACATGAATGTGTGCTATTTCATTGCAGGCACGTCCGCAGGCTAGCAAGTTTCGGTATGCTGCACTTGCGGAGGAGGATAAAATGGAGGAGGTGTTTGATGCTTGTTGTGTCACAAATGAGCATGCGAGGGTGCCAATGCCAACATATCAAGGTTCTACGTCTCGAATCACTTTGGATGATGAGTCTGGTTGTGAAGGTGATGAAACTCAGGTTACACCTCGTCCTAATCATGCTAAGGGTGGGAAGAAGAGGGCATGTCCTTATTCGCCAACTCCTAAGATGAATGAAAAGTGGGCAAGTGAGCATGCAAAAAATGAGGCATTTGTGCGTATGGTGGACCTGTTTGATTCAAGGAACAAGAGAGATGAAACTCAAGTTTCAGCAAGAAAGGAGATTCACGAAATGTTGGCCATGGTAGAGGCGGATGGTGGTGCACCTGGGAGTGATGTTCATTTCTATGCTTCACAACTATTTAGGGATCAGACAAATCGTGATGTTTTCTCTGCCTTCAAGGGTCACGAGCCTAGTGCGAGGCTTCTATGGATAAACAAAACATGGGAGTTCAACAATAAGTAGAACCTCTATGTTTCAAATGCTTCCAACTTGTATTGTAGTGAACTATTTTATTTTGTTGAACCATTGTATTTGCTTTGAACTTGTACCGAATTGAATTATGTTGTTTGCCTTCTTATGAACTACTCTTTTGCTACTGCACCCTGTTATGAGCTACTCTTTTCCTACTGTACCGAATTGTTGTAACCTCCTATGTGTGTATGTGGTTGTGGCAGATGGATAAAAAAAGCAAGAAGATGAGGAATTTGAGGCTGGAATGCTTGCATTTGCTTTGGAAATGGCGTCATCAAGCAAATCATTGCCGTATGCGTCAAGAAGATGACCACTTGTTACAGGCCTCCAATGGGTGGAAGAGAAGGAGAAGGATCCTAAAGCTTTCTATGCTATGTTCAGAATGAGGAGGTCAGTGTTTTAGCCATTACATGATCTATTGGTTGAGAAGTATGGGCTTAAGTCAACTTGCAACATATCATCGAAAGAAGCGCTGGCACTTTTTCTATGGACTTTGGGAACAACGCAGACAACTGACAATGTTGCAGATCGGTTTGCACATAGTCGTTCTGTCACTAACAAAAAATTCCATGAAGTTTTGGAGTGTGTGGACCACATGGCGGGTGACTACATTAGACCAATGGATCCATCCTTCTCTGAACCTCATCCCATACTTAGAAAAACAAGGTTCTGGCCTCATTTCAAAAATGCTATTGGAGCCATAGATGGAACACATATTAAAGTGGTTGTGCCTAGGGAATTGGAGCCCCAACACAGGAACAGAAAAGGGTACACAAGCGAAAATGTCATGGCAGTGTGTGATTTTGATATGAGGTTCACTTTTGTTGTTCCTGGATGGCCCGGATCTGTTCATGACACACGTGTATGGAGCGATGCTATAGTTCGTTATGAGCATTTCCCACAACCACCAACAGGTAATCTCTTGTATGTACACATGTTATTCTAGTGATGGTACTGTACCTTCTTGTTAACCTCCTATGTTTTATTGTAGATAAATACTACCTTGTCGACTCTGGATATCCAAACAGAGTTGGATATCTAGCACCATACAAAGGACAACGGTATCATGTACCCGATTTCCAACAACACCCTCCCATGGGGAGGTATGAGACATTCAACCATCGTCATTCTTCTTTGCGAAATGTTGTCGAAAGAACGTTTGGTGTTCTCAAGATGAAATGGCGTATTCTCCAAGGCATACCACGGTACAAACCGGAGACCCAAAAGATGATCATCACTGCGTGCATGTGTCTTCACAACTACATTCGTGATAGCAAATTACGTGATGAGCATTTTGACAAGTTTGACAATGATGCGTACGTGCAACCTGCACAACTGTTTACAGGTGCCAACGCTTTACCACCTGAAGATGATGGTACCATGAACGCCACACGTGAGGCTATTGTTGTCAGTCTTGTACCTTGAGAGCGTCCATCTTGTAGTTTGCAATTCGCTTTTAACTTGTAATATTTAGCACTATATAATATTTCCAACTTTGGTCCTAAATTGTAATACAAGCAATTTATGATTTTGCAACTTGCTTTATATTGTAATATTATATGCTTTATGAGATTTGCAACTCGTTTTCGTGTTCAAAATAACCAAGTGTTACCAATGTATCACACACTTTGGTCTAGGGGCGTTATAGATATTTCAGCACACAACTCATACAACAATCACAGGTTAGAATCACAGAAAAGAACTGGGCAGACGATTCTGTGGGCAGATGATTCTCTGGGCAGTTTCCCAGAATCACGATTCTGGAGAATCATGAGGCTAAAAGAACTGGCTCTAAGTGCATGTTTGGGGATGATCCGGATCCATCGGTACCGACAACCCGGGTCGGGTTCGGGTAAGTTTCGGACATGCGCGAGGGGTCGATGCACTATGCAAAGAAGGTTAGGAAGACAAGGTCAAGTGTGTCTGGGCTCAGAACGGACAAGGGGAAGAACTAGGAGACCGGGACGGATGCAAGTTTTTAAAACATGATGAAGTAATGCGGATGATGACATGGAAAGATGTGACACGCAAGCAAATGACAAGACAACAACAACAAATAACTGGAAGACACCTGGCGCATCGGTCTTGGGGCGTCACAGAGGACAAGGGCCTCTATAAATAGGACTAGCCACCACCATAGTAGAGGCATCTCATCTTAGCTTGAGGGAATCTACACACAACAAGTTCATACACACAAGAACACCTCAACCTCAGGAGGCTGTTCTTCCCCTTGTATTGTTCATCATCAGCCCAAGAGGCAATCCACCACCACCACACTGGAGTAGGGTATTACACCACAACGGTGGCCTGAACCAGTATAAACCCCGTGTCTTTCTGTGTTGTGAGTTCGCCGAGTTCGTCCGCAAGATCTTAGCGAGCTAGAGCGTAGATCGGTAGGAGGGAAAGTGTAACGCCCCGGATACAACTTTCCATATTTGGACTCCGACTCTTGCCTTTTTCCGGAGATGCGATATGAGTTTCCCTTCATGGCTGGGTTTTGTTTTCATGTTGCATTTTGTTCTTGTCATGCATCTCATATCATGTCATCATGTGCATCGCACTTGCATACATGTTCGTCTCATGCATCCGAGCATTTTCCCCGTTGTCCGTTTTGCAATCCGACACTCCGATGTCCTCCGGTGTCCCCTTTTGCCTCTTTTCATGAGCGGGTGTTAAACATTCTCGGAATGGACGGAGATTTGCCAAGCGGCCTTGGTACACCACGGTAGACCGCCTGTCAAGTTTCATGCCATTTGGAGTCCGTTTGATACTCCAACGGTTAACCGAGGAACCGTAAAGGCCTCGTGTGTGTTGCAGTCCAACACCCTTTTAAAGTGTCCCAATAACCCATCCAAAACCCCTCCATCCTCTCAGTCGTTTGATCACGATCGCGTGGACGAAAACCGCACCTCATTTGGACTCTCCTAGCTCCCTCTACCTATATATTTGCACCTCCCCCCGAAATTTCGCGGTGCAAACCCTAGATCTTCCCCCTCTCGCTTGCCGGACATGTCCGTCCCGGACCGGACGTAACCCCGCCGCCGCTCCCAGCCTCTCCCGTCGTGCCACGTGGCCCCGGCCATCGCGCGCCACCGCCGGCCCGCTCGGGCCCGTGGTCGGCCCCCACGGCCCATCCACCCGCGCGTCGCCGCCTGCCTCATCGCCGCCCGCGGCCGCCTCCTTCCATCCGCCGCCCGCTTCCTCGCCGCCTTGCCGGCCGCCGCCACCCATGCGCCACCCGCCACTGGACACCGCCGCCCGCTCATGGCCTTCTCGCCGGCCTCCCTCGCCTCCCTGAAGCTCCGACCGCCGCTCCCTCGAGCTCTCCGGCAAGCCCGCCGACTCCGGCCACCTCCTCCCCAAACTCCGACGAGATCCAAGATAACCCTGGTGATCCTCGCGATGCGTTCCCGAACCCTAGATCTATTCCGGAGAGGTCCATTTTCCACCAAGTCATTTTTTCTGATATATTTTTAGCCCTGTTCATCGCATCATAACTTCTGATTCGTAGCTCCGTTTTTCATGCATGATATATCAAAATGTTCATCATGATGTGCTCTTCATTTTGTTCCATGGTGCCATGCTTGTTTGAGTCCATATTGATGCCCTAATGACTGTTGCAAGAGTGCTATAAATTGTTAGGTGCTGATTCTTATCAGATTATGAGCATTTGTCATTTTTTGCCATGATTATTGTGTGCTGCATATGGACTCGAGCTCTACATGTGTTTTGGGCTATGCCATGCCATCTTTACAGGAGTTTATGCCATGTATTTTTGTGATCAATGTGGTGGCTTATAACACCCTCGATGCGACTATATCTCCCACGTGTCGAGGCACGACTTAGAGGCATAATTGCATTGAAGGCATATGTCGCAAGTTAGGCAATCTTCACAACATCCCATGTAATATAGATAATAAAAGGGGAGATAACATAGTTGGCTTACACTCGCCACGTCAATCAAGTACATAAATAACATTACATCATCCAAACACTCATGGCCCGACTACGGCACCAAAATAAAAGATAACCCAACATGCGACACGGTCCCAATCACCCCCAACTGGGCACCACTACTGATCATCGGGAAAGGAAACATAGTAACGTTGAGAGTCCTCGTCGAACTCCCACTTGAGCTCAAGCGCGTCTCCTGGAGCGGAATCATCAGGCCCTGCATCTGGTGTAATAGTAATCTGTGAGCCACAGGGACTCAACAATCTCGCACCCTCGCGATCAAGACTATTTAAGCTTATAGGTAAGGCAAGGTAAAATATATGTGGAGCTGCAGCAAGTGACTAGCAAATATGGTGGCTATCCTGTTCGCAAAGAGAGCGAGAAGAGGAGGCAAAGCGCGAGCGAGAAACTAGAGAGTACCCTGCGCAAACATAACCCCAACACTGTGTCCACTTCCCGGACTCCGCCGAGAAGAGGCCATCATGGTAACACACTCAGTTGATTCAATTTAATTAAGTTAAGGTTCAAGTTATCTACAACCGGACATTAACAAATTCTCATCTGTCCATAACCGCGGGCACGGCTTTCAAAAGTTCAAATCCCTGCAAGGGAGTCCCAACTTAGCCCATGACAAGCTCTCACGGTCAACGAAGGAATAGACCTCCTCCCAAGACATTCCGATCAGACTCGGTATCTCGGTTCTTCAAGACACTTCGACAGGTTAAAACAAGACTAGCAACACCGCCCGAATGTGCCGACAAATCCCGATAGGAGCTGCACATATCTCTTTCTCAAGGCACAATCGGATAAGCAATCCGTACAACTAAAACCACCCCTCAAGTTTCCCCGAGGTGGCGCTGGAAGGGGCTCTAGGTTGGACCAACACTCAGAGGAGCACTGGCCCGGAGGGGGGGGGGTAAAATAAGATGACCCTCGGGCTCCGGAAACCCAAGGGAAAAAGAGGCTAGGTGGAAAATGGTAAAACCAAGGTTGGGCATTGCTGGAAAAGCTTTAATCAAGGCGAACTATCAAGGGGTTCCCATTATAACCCAACCGCGTAAGGAACGCAAAATCCGGGAACATAACACCGATATGACGGAAACTAGGGCGGCAAGAGTGGAACAAAACACTAGGCGAGAGGCGGAGCCTTCCACCCTTTACCAAGTATATAGATGCATTAAGATAACAAGATAATATAATGATATCCCAACAAGTAAATAAATGTTCCGACAAGGAACGGCCTCCAATCTTCACCTGCAACTACCAACGCTATAAGAGGGGCTGAGCAAAGCGGTAGCATAGCCAATCAACGGTTTGCTAGGACATAGTGGGTTAGAGGTTTTACATGGTAATTTGGGAGGCTTGAAAGCAAGTGGTAGGCATCGTAGCATTGGCATAGCAAAAGAGCGAGCAAACTAGCATAGCAAAGATAGTAGTGATTTCGAGGGTATGATCATCTTGCCTGCACAGTTGTCAGAGTTGACTGGATCCTCGAAAGAAAACTCAACGGGCTCCTCGTTAGCGAACTCGTCTCCCGGCTCTACCCAAACAAGACAAACAAGAAACAAGGACACAATTAACCATGTGCAAGATCTCAAACAATATGATGCAATGATGATATGCTATGCGGGATGCGATGCGGGATGCACATGCAAGATTTGACAAGGGAAAGCATGAACCATGCCTCAACTTGGAAATCCAAGTGTGCCACTGGAAAGATGAGATAAAATCGCTTGAAAACGATATAAAGATCGCCGGAATCGGAGTTACGGTTTGGAAATGGCAAGCAATTCAAATATGACACCGGTCTGCGATTTACAGCAAGTAACCATCTAAATGCAAAGAGATGAACATGCTACAGCACTGAAACATGGCAACTAAATACATGGCAGGGATGCATTCAAGATGCTTAACAAAAGTCTAGCACTGAGCTACGGCCAATTCATCCATTAACAGGTTCAAACAAGCATGGCAAAAATGCATATGGCAAACAGATTTCAGACTTAGTGAAATTAACACTTGTCTGGAATTTCAGATCAGGTAGCACTCTTCGGAGCAACAAAACTACATGTTACAGGACCCGAACATGGCAAAGTAAAGCATGGCATGGAGCGACTCAAAGAGCTTAACAAAAGTCCCTTAGTGATCTTGAGCCAAAAAGGACCAGAAAATACAATTGCAAGCATGTGAACATGGCAAAAACATAATCAGTTTTCAGACTTAGTGAAAACTGGCACATGCTGAAATATAACTCAAGTAGGCATGTTTACGAGCTCGATGCACTTACTACAGAGAAAGTCATGATAATCTAAGCATAAACCCGTCAAGAATACACAAAATGCAAGCTATACAAGGCAAGAACAATAGCATAGCATGCACGGATCAACTACAACATCATCGGCAAAATTGCAAACAAGTTGACAATCTGCCCAGATTCACAAAGTAGCAAAAGTAGAGCTCGATTGACTCAAGCTAGGTTGCTCCATAATTGCAAACAAAGACATGGATGGATAGAGCACTACAAGATTAACAAAACATCCTTACTGATCATCCTCAAAAGAGGCACGGATCACTAGGAAACAACATGAACATATGGCCATATGAGATAAACAGCTCAAGGACTTAGTGGAAATGCTAAGTCCCTGAAAACAGAATTAACAAGTGCACCACTTTGCAAGCTTGTGCTAGTCACCACACACATCACAAAAATACATGGGTTGCACCTCTGGAAAGATGACAAAACCCTTAACAAAACATATGTAGAGCATTAGGGCATATCATGCACACATTAATCATGGCAAAAATGACAAAATGCTAAATGGAGCAACAGATCTGACAATTATCTCAAGTAGCCCTCTTCCAACAGCATTTCGGGCATCAAGATGAACTCAAATTAAAATGATGCAATGGAATGAAATGATGTACTCTCTGAGATGAACATTTTGATATGCTATATGCATGAATCGGAGCTACGGATGCAAAGTTATAGCATGATGAATAAGGGCACATGAGCTAGGGTTAGGAGGGAAAAAGTCAACCGCGGGGAGATATTTCTCAGATCTGGATCACACGCGGATCGAGGATCGCCGGAGGAGCACTGTAGCTGGCCGGAGCTCGTCGCGGACGTCGCCGGAGTGGAGAGGAGACCGGAGCCGAGGCCGGATCCGGCGTGGGGGAGGCGGCGAGTGGCGCGGACGCCGAGGCGGCGCGGTGGCGGCAGGGGCCGACCGGGCGCCATGCGGCAGAGCTGCGGCGGCTCGGCGCCGGCGCGGTGGCGGCGGGGAGGCGGTGAGCGGCACGGGAGGAAGGAGAAGGCGGCGGGGCGACCGGGCGGGCGGCGCGCGCGGATGGGCCCGCGGGGGCCCTACCTGGGCTCGGCGGGCCGGCGGGGATGTGGTCCAGGTGGCGCCACGTGGCAGCTCCCGGTTGGGGCGGCGGCTATGTCCGGCCCGGACGGACGTGTCCGGCCGGCGCGGGGACGAATTTTAGGGTTTCGGGGAGGGGGATCCGAGATTTTCGGGGAGGACCTATTTATAGGCCTAGAGGGAGCTAGGAGAGTCCAATTAACAAAACGGAGACGTTTTGTAGATGTTTGGGGATGATCCGGACACAACGGTGACGACTGCTCGGGTCGGATCCGGGACAACTTTCGGACGCGCGCGAGGGGGGGCTGCGGGCTGATGAGAGAGGTTAGGTTGGACCTGGCGGTAGGTAGTGAGCTGTGTAGACGGTCTCGAGCTGAGAGAAGAGAAGAGAGGGAGGCCCGGCGACTGTTTCCGGAGACCGAAAACGTCAGACGTTAGACCGGCTACTATTGCCGCTATATTGAACGGTTGGACTATCAAACGAACTCCGAATGCGATGAAACTTGACAGGCGGTCTATCTACACTAAAATAAGACCAAATGCCAACTTTCAACCCATTCCGAGAACATTTTCCGGCCACTTATAAAATACTATTTCGGACATGCCACGGGCGCGTGCAAGTGTGTCTGGGCTCAGAACGGACAACAGACGGAACTGGGGGAACCCGGACGGATGCAGGTTTTTGAAAACATGATGATGCAATGCACATGATGACATGATGAAATGCAACACGCAAGCAAATGACATGGCAACGACAACGAATAACTGGAGGACACCTGGCACATCGGTCCCGGGGCGTTACAATAGTCCACCACTACGAGAGGATCTCGTCCCGAGATCTAGAATGGCACCGGAGGGACAACGGAAGAGAAAAAGAAGAGGTAAAACTAAGTTGCTCCTTTGACAAACGAGTGAAACCAAATAACCTTGAAAAGGTTAAGACATTTCGAGAAAAAGAACACGAGGAGATGAACGAAGTTGAAAACACTCCGTTAGAAAAGAGGAACAACGAACCTTGCGAAAGCCTTGAGGTTGAAGGGAAGATATATATTGAAAACACCCCGGTTAAGAAGTTATGCAAGACTTGATACAGTGAAAATAACTTGAGCAGAGGACACGACACTCCGGTTAAATGGATAGGCAAGAAAGGAACAAGGTCCTGACAAGAACAAAATAAAGGTTGAAGATAGCAACATCACAATGCCTCCGGAACGAAGGAAAACAAGATCTCGAGGTAGCACACTTACAACAAATGCTAGAACGGAGTTGTTGGAAAACCCACAACGAAAAGAATAAGCTTGATATGGTCTTATGGAATACATCTCGAATTATGAGGTGACCACCTGCCACTCACGGAAAAAGAATTGGATTGATATGAACAAATTGGCGAGAAAGTATATCGCACCGGGAAGGATAAATGAAGAACTTGGATCATTTATAAGCACCATAATAGCAACAAACCTTAGAGAAGGCTTTAGGTGAAAGATAACCCAAGGTAACCCCAACGACGAGATTGGTGGATTTAAAATACCTCATTCTTAATAACATGTGAATCATGAAACATGAACTCAAATTATCAAGAATGACATAATACCACCTCCAATGATTCAGAAGAAAGAATTGCACTCCGGATAACAAGATGAAGAAAGCTTGAGCTCCTTTGAAAAGAATCTCAATGAATGCTAGGAGCAGGAATCATCCTTGATGAACCATCATGTAGAGCCTCCATGAAGAACTCCGGTAATAAAAGAATGACCAATCGAAAGGAAAGAGAAGTTGAATCCTTGCAATGATTAGATGGATCTCCGTGGTGATATAATTGAAAGAGGTTGGAACTCCGGGAAAAGAGAAGATGAAACCAATGAAACTGAGAATTTGATAAGCCTTCGGAATAAGGAATTAATCACTTGGATGGAACAAGAATAAGAACTATGTTATGCGTATCCTTCAACAATTTAATTGCTGACAAGCAATGGATTTGGCATACTACTTATCCTCGAAGAAAGATTAAGATAGATATAGCGCAAACTTGAGAAAGTCTTCAACGATCCACCGGTAGAATTTGAAAAGCACGAATGCATAGATATGATACACAAAGGAAGGAAACTCTTGAACGAACCACCGTAAGAATTGAAAAAGAACAAATAAAACATAACGAAACACCGGGAAGAATTAACAAATGAACGAAGATGCTTGAAAGTATTTAGATCCATGAGAATGAAGAGATCACGAGCCGATTAAAGATCACTTGCATGAAGCACCGGTAAAATTTGGAGAATGATAGCTGAAAGCTGAGAATGAATAAACCTGCATTGATGGACTCCGGATGAACAAACTGAAAAGGCTCCTGAATTGCTCCGGATGGATAAAAAGAATTCTCACAATCGAACAATTATGAGAGGATGGCAACAAGCTAGAATCACGAATCTTGAGGAGAGTGGAGCAAAATATGGAGCTAAAAATCTTCTTCGGTCTTCAAATCTCCGAGAATGATGATGAGAAACACCACCATGAATTATTTAGAAACTCCGGAAGAATCAAAACGAAGAGGTTGAGCCAACGATGAAAAGAATTGTGAAAGATCTAGGAGATGGCATTTGACTGATGATAACTTATTCTTACGTCAAACTTTAAAAGGAATTTAGGATAGCTCTGGGAAAATAAGAAGAGTCAGGTAAGATCCTGGGAAAAGACCTGTGGGTTAGGACCCACTCAAAATAAACACCGTTGGAATGATTACTTGAAAGATATTGCACTGGTTGAATTAAATGACTTGAAAGAGATAACAACCTCGAAATAGATTGAACTGATATTGAATGAAAAAAACGAGCCTTCTGAGATATCTTGAGCACTCCGGGACAATAGAATAGCAAGAGGTGAACGATTAAGAATTGCACCGGCATGAGAAAGTATTTGAAACGAGGAAAAATGATATGGTCAACACCGCAAACTTGGATTAAATCTACCGGGGAAGGGAAAAGAATGAAGGATGACGAACTTGATGCTCCGTTAGTATCTTCATGAGAATCACCGGATAAGAACATTGAAGGAAAAGAATGGAGAGACTTCACATCAATAAGATGGATACTCGATTAAGAAATCTGAGTCCTTGAAGAAAACAAGGGAGGGAGAGCGGGAAAACAAAGACAACTTGGGATGGATGAACGAACACCGTTGAGAAAGCTGAGATTGGATCTTGCGGATGTTGAAATCTTCGGATCCACTTGAAGAGAAACACACCGGTGAAAAGGATTGACATGACAACCTCGATTATCATGAAGGATTGGTATTCACATCGGAGTATGAAAACACCATTTGGGGAAGGTATGGAATCAACATTTGACTTCGAAGCAACTCGAATACCACAACTCAAAAACAAAACAAAGGATTGGCTTGCAAAATAAGCCGGAACAAACATATGATAGAGATTTCGTCCGAAGTTTTCGTGGTGGGGCCTACACGGGCTCGATCGTACAACACCATCATGTACAAGGCAGTGCACATGACATACGAAGCGTCCCTGAGTCGGCATAGACAAGGACTCTTTAAGACACAACGAGACCACTGTAAAACCGACTGTGGATAGGCGGACCACTAGACGTCGAACCCCAATTTCATATCATACATCTGTTGGAAAGATATCCTAAGAGCTACTAGAATTCCCACTTATAAACTCCCAAAATTTTCCGGTTATGCAATCAGGTGTTGGGGATACAGGGGAAGCATAATATCTCCCCCAAAACTAGCAATTCCTACATCCAGCTGTATCCATCCTTCAACACATAACCAAGAAACCTTCGGAAATCATCTACCTCAACCTTCAAAAAGGATCCGTTATACAAGTTATGGCGATACTCCCGAACTCCCGCCCCAGTACTAGGTGGCGTCGAGGTTATCTCACCAACAAACTGCATAAAAGAGATTTTCGATGTCGGCGTACTAAACTCAGGTATTCCAGAACTGCAACGATAAAATTATGACGACAACACCTCAGAGCTCAACTCCCCGGGACACTTCCACTAAACCCCTGACAGGAGGCACCAAGACAATGTTCTCATCATAAAACCATCGGAACGATTCCAAGATACCCGCGTGATCCTAAATTTTTTTTGTGAAATTTGAGAAGAGAAAAGTCAAAATTCTACGTCAGGATGCCTTACCAGAGTGATGAGGAGACTGGGAAGTAAAAAGAATTCCTAAACTCTCCGATATATACTTCCTAATTGACTCAAAACATTTTTCTAGACACAACTCGGCTGCTAAAAACGATCAAGCAATGGGGCTCCTAAGGTCGGGGAAGGCTCTGATACCAACTTATAACACCCTCGATGCGACTATATCTCTCACGTGTCGAGGCACGACTTAGAGGCATAATCGCATTGAAGGCATATGTCGCAAGTTAGGCAATCTTCACAACATCCCATGTAATATAGATAATAAAAGGGGAGATAACATAGTTGGCTTACACTCGCCACGTCAATCAAGTACATAAATAACATTACATCATCCAAACACTCATGGCTCGACTACGGCGCCAAAATAAAAGATAACCCAACATGCGACACGGTCCCAATCACCCCCAACTAGGCACCACTACTGATCATCAGGAAAGGAAACATAGTAACGTTGAGAGTCCTCGTCGAACTCCCACTTGAGCTCAAGCGCGTCTCCTAGAGCAGAATCATTAGGCCCTGCATCTAGTGTAATAGTAATCTATGAGCCACAGGGACTCAGCAATCTCGCACCCTCGCGATCAAGACTATTTAAGCTTATAGGTAAGGCAAGGTAAAATATATGTGGAGCTGCAGCAAGCGACTAGCAAATATGGTGGCTATCCTGTTCGCAAAGAGAGCGAGAAGAGGAGGCAAAGCGCGAGCGAGAAACTAGAGAGTAACCTGTGCAAACATAACCCCAACACCGTGTCCACTTCCCGGACTCCGCCGAGAAGAGGCCATCACGGTAACACACTCAGTTGATTCATTTTAATTAAGTTAAGGTTCAAGTTATCTACAACCGGACATTAACAAATTCCCATCTGCCCATAACTGCAGGCACGGCTTTCGAAAGTTCAAATCCCTGCAGGGGAGTCCCAACTTAGCCCATGACAAGCTCTCACGGTCAACGAAGGAATAGACCTCCTCCCAAGACGTTCTGATCAGACTCGGTATCTCGGTTCTTCAAGACACTTCGACAGGTTAAAACAAGAGCAACAACACCGCCCGAATGTGCCGACAAATCCCGATAGGAGTTGCACATATCTCTTTCTTGGGGCACAATCGGATAAGCAATCCGTACAACTAAAACCAGCCCTCAAGTTTCCCCAAGGTGGCGCTGCAAGGGGCTCTAGGTTGGACCAACACTCAGAGGAGCACTGGCCCGGGGGGGTTAATATAAGATGACCCTCGGGCTCCAGAAACCCAAGGGAAAAAGAGGCTAGGTGGAAAATGGTAAAACCAAGGTTGGGCATTGCTGGAAAAGCTTTAATCAAGGCGAACTATCAAGGGGTTCCCATTATAACCCAACCGCGTAAGGAATGCAAAATCCGGGAACATAACACCGATATGACGGAAACTAGGGCGGCAAGAGTGGAACAAAACACTAGGTGAGAGGCCGAGCCTTCCACCCTTTACCAAGTATATAGATGCATTAAGATAACAAGATAATATAATGATATCCCAACAAGTAAATAAATGTTCCGACAAGGAACGACCTCCAATCTTCACCTACAACTAGCAACGCTATAAGAGGGGCTGAGCAAAGCGGTAACATAGCCAATCAATGGTTTTCTAGGACATAGTGGGTTAGAGGTTTGACATGGCAATTTGGGAGGCTTGAAAGCAAGTGGTAGGCATCGTAGCATTGGCATAGCAAAAGAGTGAGCAAACTAGCATAGCAAAGATAGTAGTGATTTCGAGGGTATGATCATCTTGCCTGCACAGTTGTCAGAGTTGACTGGATCCTCGAAAGCAAACTCAACAGGCTCCTCGTTAGCGAACTCGTCTCCCGGCTCTACCCAAACAAGACAAACAAGCAACAAGGACACAATCAACCACGTGCAAGATCTCAAACAATATGATGCAATGATGATATGCTATGCGGGATGCAATGCAGGATGCATATGCAAGATTTGACAAGGGAAAGCATGAACCTAGCCTCAACTTGGAAATCCAAGTGTGCCACTGGAAAGATGAGATGAAATCGCTTGAAAACGATATAAAGATCGCCAGAATCGGAGTTACGGTTTGGAAATGGCAAGCGATTCAAATATGACACCGGTCTGCGATTTACAGCAAGTAACCATCTAAATGCAAAGAGATGAACATGCTACAGCACTCAAACATGGCAACTAAATACATGGCAGGGATGAATTCAAGATTCTTAACAAAATTCTAGCACTGAGCTACGGCCTATTCATCCATTAACAGGTTCAAACAAGCATGGCAAAAATGCATATGGCAAACAGATTTCAGACTTAGTGAAATTAACACTTGTCTGGAATTTCAGATCAAGTAGCACTCTTCGGAGCAACAAAACTACATGTTACAGGACCTGAACATGGCAAAGTAAAGCATGGCATGGAGCTACTCAAAGAGCTTAACAAAAGTCCCTTAGTGACCTTGAGCCAAAAATGACCAGAAAATACAATTGCAAGCATGTGAACATGGCAAAAACATAATCAGTTTTCAGACTTAGTGAAAACTGGCACATGCTGAAATATAACTCAAGTAGGCATGTTTACGATCTCGATGCACTTACTACAGAGCAAGTCATGATAAGCTAAGCATACACCCATCAAGAATACACAAAATGCAAGCTAGACAAGGCAAGAACAATAGCATAGCATGCACGGATCAACTACAACATCATCGGCAAAATTGCAAACAAGTTGACAATCTGCCCAGATTCACAAAGTAGCAAAAGTAGAGCTCAATTGACTCAAGCTAGGTTGCTCCATAATTGCAAACAAAGACATGGATGGATAGAGCACTACAAGATTAACAAAACATCCTTACTGATCATCCTTAAAAGAGGCACGGATCACTAGGAAACAACATGAACATATGGCCATATGAGATAAACAGCTCAAGGACTTAGTGGAAATGCTAAGTCCCTGAAAACAGAATTAACAAGTGCACCACTTTGCAAGCTTGTGCTAGTCACCACACACATCACAAAAATACATGGGTTGCACCTCTGGAAAGATGACAAAACCCTTAACAAAACATATGTAGAGCATTAGGGCATATCATGCACACATTAATCATGGCAAAAATGACAAAAGGCTAAATGGAGCAACAGATCTGACAATTATCTCAAGTAGCCCTCTTCCAACAGCATTTCGGGCATCAAGATGAACTCAAATGAAAATGATGCAATGGAATGAAATGATGTACTCTCTGAGATGAACATTTTGATATGCTATATGCATGAATCGGAGCTACGGATGCAAAGTTATAGCATGATGAAGAAGGGCACATGAGCTAGGGTTAGGAGGGAAAAAGTCAACCGCGGGGAGATATTTCTCAGATCTGGATCACACGCGGATCGAGGATCGCCGAAGGAGCACTGTAGCTGGTCGGAGCTCGTCGTGGACGTCGCCGGAGTGGAGAGGAGACCGGAGCTGGGGCCGGATCCGGCGTGGGGGAGGCGGCGAGCGGCGCGGTGCCGGTGCGGTGGCGGCGGGGGCCGGCCGTGCGGCGCGCAGCGGAGCTGCGGCGGCGCGGTGGCGGCGGGGAGGCGGCGAGCGGCACGGGAGGAAGGAGAAGGCGGCGGGGCGACCGGGCGGGCGGCGCGCGCGGATGGGCCCGCGGGGGCCCTGCCTGGGCTCGGCGGGCCCGCGGGGATGTGGTCCGGGTGGCGCCACGTGACAGCTCCCGGTTGGGGCGGCGGCTATGTCCGGCCCGGACGGACGTGTCCGGCCGGTGCGGGGACGAATTTTAGGGTTTCAGGGAAGGGGATCCGAGATTTTCGAGGAGGACCTATTTATAGGCCTAAAGGGAGCTAGGAGAGTCCAATTAACAAAACGGAGACGTTTTGTAGATGTTTGGGGATGATCCGGACACAACGGTGACAACTGCTCGGGTCGGATCCGGGACAACTTTCGGACGCGCGCGAGGGGGGGCTGCGGGCTGACGAGAGAGGTTAGGTTGGACCTGGCGGTAGGTAGTGAGCTGTGTAGACGGTCTCGAGCTGAGAGAAGAGAAGAGAGGGAGGCCCGACGACTGTTTCCGGAGACCGAAAGCGTCCGACGTTAGACCGGCTACTATTGCCGCTATATTTAACGGTTGGACTACCAAACGAACTCCGAATGCGATGAAACTTGACACGCGGTCTATCTACACTAAAATAAGACCAAACGCCAACTTTCAACCCGTTCCGAGAACATTTTCTGGCCAGTTATAAAATACTATTTCGGACATGCCGCGGGCGCATGCAAGTGTGTCTGGGCTCAGAACGGACAACAGATGGAACTGGGGGAACCCGGACGGATGCAGGTTTTGAAAACATGATGATGCAATGCACATGATGACATGATGAAATGCAACACGCAAGCAAATGACATGGCAACGACAACGAATAACTAGAGGACACCTAGCACATCGGTCTCGGGGCATTACATGACTAGCACAAGCATGCAAAGTAGCTCTCGTAATATTGCAATTTTCAGGGACTTAGAATTTCACTAAGTCTTTGCTCTGCTATTATTTTTATGCCATGTATCCATGATGCTACAGAGTGATCCATGCTTGTTTTGAGTATCTTCAGTAAGGATAATTTTGACATATGGTTGTGCTCTATCCATCCATGACCCTCTTTGCATTTATGGAGTGCCATAGCATGTCTTAATCTTGCTCTACTTTTGCTATAAAATGTTCATGGCAGATTGTTTACATGTTAATCAATTTTGCCATTGATGTTGTAGTTGATCCAAGCATGCTATAAACTTGTTCTTGATTTGGCTAGCTTCATGATCATGTCTTCTTGCTGATGCTATGCTTATCTTGTCATGCAATTCCTTGTGTTGAGTGAATCAAGCTCGCAAGGATGCCTTCATAATTCTGTTTTTGCCATGATCAGTTTTCTGCTAAGTCTGAATCTGTTAACGAAATTTGCTATGTTTACATGGGTGCCATCATATCTACTGATCCTTTTTGGCTTATGGTCAGTAAGGGACTTTTGTTCTATGCGTTGAGTAGATTCATTCCGTGCCTTTGGTTGCTATGTTCGGTTCCTATAGCATGTTGTTATCTTGCTCTAAACATTGCTTCCTGATGTTAATTCCTGACATGTTAGTATTTTCACAAAGTCTGTGAAGCTGATATCTTTTGCACTTCTAACGTGCTTGTTTGAACCTTCTCTTGTGTGATTTAGCTGTAGCTCAGTGTTCATCTTTTGTCAAGAATCTTGAGTAAATCACTACCTTGTGCTTTGTTGTTATGTTGGAGTGTCATACTTAGTTTCTTCTTGCATTCTAGATGGCATCGTGTTGTTAATCGCAGATTTGTGCCATTATTGTTTTGCTTGCCATTTGCAAACCGTGCATCCGATTCCGGTGATCTTTATATCGATTTCGACCAAAATAAACTCATCTTTCCAGCGGCACTCTTGGTTTGCCAAGTTGAGGCCTGGTTCAATCTTTTCCTTCTGGAGATCGCATATGCATTGCATATCACATCCCGCATAGCATGCCATGTTTTGCATCATGTTGCTTGCGCATTGCACCGTGGTTGATTGTGGTTTCCTTTGCTTGTGTTCTTGCCTTGGGTAGAACTGGGAGACGATTACGTGATCGAGGAACCCGTCGAGTACGCTTACGAGGATCAAGCTTTCGTCAACTCGTAGAACTTTGCAGGCAAGATGACCATACCCTCGAAATCACTTCTATCTTTGCTTGCTAGTTGCTCGCTCTTTTGCTATGCTGTGATACCTACCACTTGCTATATCATGCCTCCCATATTGCCATGTCAAACCTCTAACCCACCTTGTCCTAGAAAACCGTTGTTTGGCTATGTTACCGCTTCGCTCAGCCCCTCTTATAGCGTTCCTAGTTGCAGGTGAAGATGGAGTTTGTTCCTTGTTGGAACATGTTTATTGTTGGGATATCATTATTATATCTGGTTTACTTTAATGCACATATATACTTGGTAAAGGTTGGAAGGCTCGGCCTTATGCCTGGTGTTTTGTTCCACTCTTGCCGCCATAGATTACGTCATACCGGTGTTATGTTCCTTGATTTTGCGTTCCTTACGCGGTTGGATTATAATGGGAACCCCTTGACTGTTCGCCCTGAATAAAACTCCTCCAGCAAGGCTCAACTTTGGTTTTACCATTTTCCACCTAAGCCTTTCTCCCTTGGGTTCCGCGGACTCAAGGGTCATCTTTATTTTAAACCCCCGGGCCAGTGCTCCTCTGAGTGTTGGTCCAACTTGTCAGCCGCCGGTGGCCACCAGGGGCAACTCTGGGCTGGCCTACCGGAAGTTTGGACAATCCGGTGTGCCTTGAGAACGAGATATGTGCAGCTCCTATCGGGATTTGTCGGCACATTCGGGTGGCTTTGCTGGTCTTGTTTTACCATTGTCGAAATGTTTTGTAACCGGGATTCCGAGTCTAATCGGGTCTTGCTGGAAGAAGGAATATCCTTCGTTGACCGTGAGAGCTTGTGATGGGCTAAGTTGGGACGCCCCTGCAGGGTTTTGAACTTTCGAAAGCCGTGCCCGTGGTTATGGGCAGATGGGAATTTGTTAATATCTCATTGTAGAAAACCTGACACTTAACTTAATTTAAAATGAATCAACCGTGTGTGTAGCCGTGATGGTCTCTTTTCGGCGGAGTCCGGGAAGAGAACACGGTTTCGTGTTATGCTTGAACGTAAGTAGTTTCAGGATCACTTCTTGATCTTATAGCTTCTCGACCGAGCTTTGCTTCTCTTCTCACTCTCCTTTGCGTAAGTTAGCCACCATATATGCTAGTGCTTGCTGCAGCTCCACCTCACTACCTTTTCCGACCCATAAGCTTAAATAGTCTTAATCGCGAGGGTGTGAGATTGCTGAGTCCCCATGACTCACAGTTTACTTCCTAAACTAGATGCAAGTGCAGATGATGCCGGTGCAGGGGACGCGACCGAACTCAAGTGGGAGTTCGACGAGGATTCGGGACATTACTATGTTTCCTTTCCGGACAATCAGTAGTGGAGCCTAGTTGGGACGATCGGGGATGTATGTAATTGGGGTTGCCTTTCTTTATTTGGTTCTGTAGTCGGACCTTGACTGTATTCTGGATGATGTAATGCTATATTTATGTATTGTGTGAAGTGGCGATTGTAAGCCTACTCTTTATCCCTTTCTTATTCAGTACATGGGATGTGTAAAGATTACCCCTCTTGCGACATGCCTACTATGTGATTATGCCTCTAAGTCATGCTCCGACACATGGGAGATATAGCCGCATCGTGGGTGTTACTAGTTGGTAATCAGAGCCTTCCCCGACTTAGGAGCCCCCTGCTTGATCGAATCGTTGACGTTGTTGAGTCTAGAACAAAATGTTTTGAGTCTTATAGGATTATATATATCAAATAGTAGGATTCTTTTTACTCCTCAGTCCCTTCGTCGCTCTGGTGAGGCCTCCTGACGTAGAGTTTTGACTCTTCTCTTCTCAAATTTCACTAAATTTTTTTAGGATCACGCGGGTATCTTGGAATTGTTCCGATGGTTTTGTGATGAGAACATTGTTCTTGGTGCCTCCTAACATTTAGGGGTTGTGGCAGTGTCGCGGGGAGTGGAGCTCCGAGGTGTTGTTGTCACAATTTTATCGTTGCAATTCTGGAATACCTGAGTTCACCGACATTGAAAATCTCCTTTATGCAGTTGTTGGTGAGATAACCTTGACGCCACCCAGTACTGGGGTGGGAGTTCGGGAGTATTGCCATAACTCGTATAACAGATGCTTTTCGAAGGTTGAGGTAAATGATTTCCGAAGGTTTCTTGGTTATGTGTTGAAGGATAGATACAGCTGGATGTAGGATTTGTTAGTTTTGGGTGAGATATTATGCTTCCCCTGTATCCTCAACACCTAATTGCATAATGATAAAGTTTCGGGAGTTTATAAGTGGGAATTCAAGTAGATCCTAGGATATCTTTCCGAAAGATGTATGATATGAAATTGGGGTTCGACGTCTAGTGGTCCGCCAATCCACGATTGGTTTTACATTGGTCTCGTTGTGTCTTAAAGAGTCCTTGGCTATGCTGACTCGGGGACGCTTCGTATGTCATGTGCACTGCCTTGTACATGATGGTGATGTACGATCGAGCCCGTGTGGGCCCCACCATGAAAACTTTGGACGAAATCTCTATCATATGTTTGTTCCGGCTTATTCTGCAAGCCAATCCTTTGTTTTGTTTTCAGCTGTGGTATTCGAGTTGCTTCGAAGTCAAATGTTGATTCTATACCTTTCCTAAGAGGTGTTCTCATATTTCTATGTGAATACTAATCCTTCTCGTTTATCGAGATTGTCTCGTCAATTCTTTCCAACCGGTGTGATTCTCTTCAAGATGATCCTATCATTTTTTTTCATCCGCAAGATCACCTCTCTGATTTTCCAGTGTTGTTCATTTCATCTGTTCCCAAGTTTTCTTTGTTTTCCCGCCCTCCCACACTTTTTCTTGAAGGACTTGGATTTCTTAATCAAGTATCCATCTTATTCATGTGAAGTCTCTTCTTTCTTTCCTTTCAATGTTCTTATCCGGTGATTCTTGGGAAGATACTAACGGAGCCTCAAGTTCATCATTCTTCGTTCTCTTTCTTCTCCGATGGATTCAATTCAAGCTTTTGATGTTAATCTTATCCTTTTCCTCGTTTCAAATGTTTTCTCATGCCTGTGCACCTCTTAGCCATCCACTTCTCGCCATTCATTTGCTCTGGAGTACTGAAGATATCTCAGGAGATTTGCGTTTCCATTCTGGATCCGTTCAAGTTATCTCGAGGTTGTTATCTCTTTAGAGCTATTTAATTCTACTGGCACAATCTCTCTTTTAAATCGTTCAATGATGTATCTTTTGAGTGGGCCCTAACCCACAGGTCTTTTCCCAGGATCTTACCTGACTCTTCCATTCTGCCAGTGTAACTCTCAAAGTCTTTTCCAAGTTTGACGTAAGAATGAATTATCATCAGTCAAATGCCTTTCTCCAAGATCTTTCAAATTCTTTTCATCGTTGACTCAACCTCTTCATTTTTTTATTCTCCTGGAATGTCTAAACAATTCTTGATGCTATTTCTCGTCATCATTCTCGGATTTTGAAGACCAAAGAAGAGTTTCTCTTAAATCATATATGTTCTCTTGAAGTCTCGTGGTTCTAGCTTGATGCCATCCTCTCATAATTGTTTTAGATTGTGAGAATTCTTTTCATCCATCCGGAGCATGTCAGGAGTCTTTTCAGTTTGATTCTCTGGAGCCCATCATTTTAGAATTATTCATTCAAGCTTTCAGCTATCATTCTCAAAATCTTACCAGTGCATCATTCAAGTATTCTCTAATAAGTTTGCGATCTCTTCGTTCTCTTTCATCTTGATTCACTCAAGTATCTTCGTTCATTTTCAATTCTTACGACGGTTCGTTCAAGAGTTCCTTTCCTTGGTTATGATATCAATTCATTCGTTGTTTCAATCCTACCGGTGGTTCGTTGAAGACCTTCTCAAGTTGCGCTATATCTCTCTTAATCTTTTCTACGAGAATAAGTAGTATTCCAAATCCGTTGCTTGTCATAAATTTAATTGATGAAGTATATGCATAACTTAATTCTTATTCTTGTTTCATCCAAGTGATTAATTCTTCATTCCGAAGGCTAATCAAAATTCTTGATTTCATTTGTTCATCTTTTCCTTCCGGAGTGGCAAGTTTTCGCGGTTATATCATCGCGAAGCTCCATCTAATCATCGCAAGGCTTCACCTGGTGTTTTCAACTTGTCTTTCCTTTCGTTTAATCATTCTTTTATTACGGAGTTCTTCATGGAGGCTCTACATGATGGTTCATAAAAGATTTAATTTCTTCTTGAAGTGTTGATCGAGATTCTTTTCAAAGGAGCTCAAGTATTCTCCATCTTGCATTCCGAAGTGCAATTCTTTCTACCTTATCTTTTGAGATGGTGTTGTGTCATTCTTGACAATTTTCCTTCGTGTTTCATGATTCACAAGTTTTCAAGAGTGACATATCTAAATTCATCATTTTCTCTTCGCTCAAGACATCTTTTCAATCCATCAATCTCTTCATTGGAGTTATCTTGGGTTATATTTCACATAAATGACCCAAGTTCTTCATTTATCCTCTCGGTGAAATAGGTTTCTCGTCTCCTTGTTGATATCAATCCAATCTATTGTTTTCGCTAGTGGCAGAATTTCACCTCATAGTTTTGAGATGTTCTCCATAAGCCCACTACAACCTTGTTCTTTTAGTTGTTGGTTTTCCAACAACTCTGTTGGACCCTTCTCCTAAAGATGCTTTTCAAGCTCATTTGAGGTAGAAGATGTTGTTTTCTCCTCCGCTCTTTTGATTCCATTCTTACTTTTGTTCCGGAGGCATTGTGATGTTGCTCTCTTCGACCCATCATCTTGTTTGTCAAGATCATGTTCTTTCCATTGCTTATCTATTTAACCGGATTGTTTTGCCCTTTTGATCAAGTTCCTTTCACCTTATCAAGTCTTGCATCTCTTCTCAACCGGAGTGCTGCCCGGATTTGTTCTTCCTTATTCTTCTTTTCTAACGGAGTGTTTTCAACTTTGTTCATCTCCGTTGTATTCTTTTCTCGAAGTTGTTCAACCTCTCAAGGTTCTTTGGTTTCACTTATTTGTCAAAGAAGCAACTTTGTTTTACCTCTTCATCTTCCGTTTTCCTTCCGGTGCCATCCTAGATCTCGGGATGAGATCCTCTCGTAGTGGTTGAGTGTTGTAACGCCCCGGATACAACTTTCCATATTTGGACTCTCACTCTTGCCTTTTTCCGGAGATGCGATATGAGTTTCCCCTCGTGGTTGGGTTTTATTTTCGTGTTGCATTTTGTTCTTGTCATGCATCTCATATCATGTCATCATTTGCATCGCATTTGCATACATGTTCGCCTCATGCATCCGAGCATTTTCCCCGTTGTCCGTTTTGCAATCCGACACTCCTATGTCCTCCGGCGTCCCCTTTTGCCTCTTTTCATGAGCGGGTGTTAAACATTCTCGGAATGGACCGAGATTTGCCAAGTGGCCTTGGTACACCACCGGTAGACCGCCTGTCAAGTTTCGTGCCATTTGGAGTCCGTTTGATACTCCAACGATTAACCGAGGAACCGTAAAGGCCTCGTGTGTGTTGCAGTCCAACACCCCTCTAAAGGGCCCAATAACCCATCCAAAACCACTCCATCCTCTCGGTTGTTTGATCATGATCGCGTGGATGAAAACCGCACCTCATTTGGACTCTCCTTTCTCCCTCTACCTATATATTTGCACCTCCCCACGAAATTTCGCGGCGCAAACCCTAGATCTTCCCACTCTCGCCCGCCGGACATGTCCATCCCAGACCGGACGTAACCTCGCCGCCGCTCCCAGCCTCTCCCGTCACGCCACATGGCCCCGGCCACCGCGCTGCCGCCGGCCCCCGCGGCCCATCCACCCGTGCGCCGCCGCCTGCCTCATCGCCGCCCGCGGCCGCCTTCTTCCCTCCGGCGCCCGGCCGAGCTCCGTCTACCGCCCTCTTCCTCGCCGGCGCGCCCTCGCCGCCTTGCCGGTCGCCGCCTGCCACCGGATGCCGCCGCCCGCGCGTGGCCACATCGCCGGCCTCCCTCGCCTGCCTGAAGCTCCGACCGCCGCCCCCTCGAGCTCTCCGGCGAGCCCACCGACTCCGGCCACCTCCTCCCCAAACTCCGGCGAGATCCAGGCCAACCCCGGCAATCCTCGCGATCCACGCCCGAACCCTAGATCTATTTCGGAGAGGTCCATTTTCCACTAAGTCATTTTTTTGATATATTTTTAGCCCTGTTCATCGCATCATAACTTCTCATCTGTAGCTCCGTTTTGCATGCATGATATATCAAAATGTTCATCATGATGTTCTCTTCATTTTGTTCCGTTGTTCCATGCTTGTTTGAGTCCATATTGATGCCCTAATGACTGTTGAAAGAGTTCTATAAATTGTTAGGTGCTGATTCTTATCAGATTATGAGCATTTGTCATTTTTTGCCATCATTATTGTGTGCTGCATATGGACTGGAGATCTACATGTGTTTTGGGCTATGCCATGCCATATTTACAGGGGTGTATGCCATGTATTTTTGTGATCAATGTGGTGACTAGCACAAGCATGCAAAGTAGCTCTCGTAATATTGATGTTTTCAGGTACTTAGAATTTCACTAAGTCTTTGCTCTGCTGTTATTTTTATGCCATGTATCCATGATGCTACAGAGTGATCCATGCTTGTTTTGAGTATCTTCATTAAGGATGATTTTGTCATATGGTTGTGCTCTATCCATCCATGCCCCTGTTTTCATTTATGGTGTGCCCTAGCATGTCTTAATCTTGCTCTACTTTTGCTATAAAATGTTCCTGGCAGATTGTTTACATGTTAATCAATTTTGCCATTGATGTTGTAGTTGATCCAAGCATGCTATGAACTTGTTCTTGATTTACTTAGCTTCATAATCATGTCTTCTTGCTGATTCTATGATTATCTTTCATGCAATGCCTTGTGTTGAGTCAATCAAGCTCGCAAGGATGCCTTCATAATTCTGTTTTTGCCATGCTCAGTTTTCCGCTAAGTCTGAATCTGCTAACGAAACTTGCTATGTTTACATGGGTGCCATCATATCTTCTGATCTTTTTGGCTTATGGTAAGTAAGGGACTTTTGTTCTATGCTTTGAGTAGATTCATTCCATGCCTTTGTTTTCTATGTTCTGTTCCTGTAGCATGTTGTTATCTTGCTCTAAACAGTGCTTCCTCATGTTAATTCCTGACATGTTAGTATTTTCACTAAGTCTGTGAAGCTGATATCTTTTGCACTTTTGCCATGCTTGTATGAACCTGCTCTTGTGTGATTTAGCCGTAGCTCAGTGTTAATCTTTTGTCAAGCATCTTGAGTAAATCACTGCCATGTGCTTTGTTGTTATGTTGGAGTGCAGTAGCTTAGTTTCTTGTTGCATTCTAGATGGCATCGTGCTGTTAATCACAGATTTGTGCCATTATTGTTTTGCTTGCCATTTGCAAACCATGCATCCGATTCCGGTGATCTTTATATCGATTTCGACCAAAATCAACTCATCTTTCCAGTGGCAATCTTGGTTTGCCAAGTTTAGGCCTGGTTCAATCTTTTCCTACCGGAGCTCGCATATGCATTGCATATCACATCCCGCATATCAAGCCATGTTTTGCATCATGTTGCTTGTGCATTGCACCGTGGTTGATTGTGGTTTCCTTTGCTTGTGTTCTTGCCTTGGGTAGAATCAGAAGACGATTACGTGATCAAGGAACCCGTCGAGTATGCTTACGAGGATCAAGCTGTCGTCAACATAGAGAACTTTGCAGGCAAGATGACCATACCCTCGAAATCACTTCTATCTTTGCTTGCTAGTTCCTCGCTCTTTTGCTATGCCGCGATACCTACCACTTGCTATATCATGCCTCCCATATTGCCATGTCAAACCTCTAACCCACCTTGTCCTAGCAAACCGTTGTTTGGCTATGTTACCGCTTTGCTCGGCCCCTCTTATAGCGTTGCTAGTTGCAGGTGAAGATGGAGTTTGTTCCTTGTTGGAACATGTTTATTGTTGGGATATCATTATTATATGTTGTTTACTTTAATGCACATATATACTTGGTAAAGGGTGGAAGGCTCAGCCTTATGCCTGGTGTTTTGTTCCACTCTTGGCGCCATAGTTTCCGTCATACCGGTGTTATGTTCCTTGATTTTGCGTTCCTTACGCGGTTGGGTATAATGGGAACCCCTTGACAGTTCGCCTTGAATAAAACTCATCCAGCAAGGCCCAACCTTGGTTTTACCATTTTCCACCTAAGCCTTTTTCCCTTGGGTTTCGCGAACTCAAGGGTCATCTTTATTTTAAACCCCCGGGCCAGTGCTCCTTTGAGTGTTGGTCCAACTTGTCAGTCGCGGGTGGCCACCAGGGGCAACTCTGGACTAGCCTACCGGAAGTTTGGACAATCCGGTGTGCACTGAGAACAAGATATGTGCAACTCCTATCTGGATTTGTCGGCACATTCAGGTGGCTTTGCTGGTCTTGTTTTACCATTGTCGAAATGTTTGGTAACCGGGATTCCGAGTCTGGTCGGGTCTTCCTGGAAGAAGGAATATCCTTCGTTGACCGTGAGAGCTTGTGATGGGCTAAGTTTGGACACCCCTGCAGGGTTTTGAACTTTCAAAAGCCGTGCCCGCGGTTATGGGCAGATGGGAATTTGTTAATATCCGGTTGTAGAAAACCTAACACTTAACTTAATTTAAAAAGAATCAACCATGTGTGTAACCGTCATGGTCTCTTTTTGGCGGAGTCCGGGAAGAGAACACGGTTTCATGTTATGCTTGAACGTAAGTAGTTTCAGGATCACTTCTTGATCTTATAGCTTCTCGACCGAGCTTTGCTTCTCTTCTCGCTCTCATTTGCGTAAGTTAGCCACCATATATGCTAGTGCTTGCTGCAGCTCCACCTCACTTCCTTTTCTATCCCATAAGCTTAAATAGTCTTGATCGCGAGGGTGTGAGATTGCTGAGACCCCGTGACTCACAGTTTACTTCCTAAATCAGAGGCGGGTGCCGATGATGCAAGTGCAGGGGATGCGACCGAACGCAAGTGGGAGTTCGACAAGGATTCGGGACGCTACTATGTTTCCTTTCCGGACGATTAGTAGTGGAGCCAGTTGGGGCGATCGGGGATCTATGCAATTGGGGTTGTCTTTCTTTATTTGGTTCCATAGTCGGACCTTGACTATATTCTAGATGATGTAATGCTATATTTATGTATTGTGTGAAGTTGCGATTGTAAGCCAACTCTTTATCCCTTTCTTATTCAGTACATGGGATGTGTAAAGATTACCCCTCTTGCGACATGCCTACTATGCGGTTATGCCTCTAACTCATGCTTTGACACATGGGAGATATAGCTGCATCGTGGGTGTTACAGAAATTCTTCGCGCGCACCCCAGTGTTTGAAGCTTAAGTGTTTGCCGGAACCCCACATCCAACACGAATATCATAATATTATCCTAATATTGTCTTTTACAATTTCAACACATTTCATTCAAATATCATGCATTTCGAGCACTGCCCTCTATCAAGCGGGCACCCTCTAAGTCATCCTCGAAATAATGCTCTGGTGTGTGATGGTCCTTGTCGCAATGTCGGTGGCCTTCATCTTCACCCAGTATGTCTTGACGCGGGCAAAGGCCATCCGTGCACCTTTAATTCATGCTGAACGCCTAATTGCATCGATACGCGGCACCGCATCAACAAGTCGTTGCACCAAACCAAAATAACTATTCGGAATTGGCTCAGTAGGCCACAGCCAGACTATGACGTCCTTCATGGTAGAACCGGATATGTTGTGGAGCTCGTCCCACTGGGCCATTTGTTCATTCAGTAACAGCGTACGCTTTGGCACGCCGAATTGTGACCAAAAAAGTTCCTCTGTTGCACACCCTTCCTGCACTTGGTAAAATTGCTCCGCATCGGAGGCACTCTTCGACAGGTCCAAGAATGCGCCTGGAGAGCTCCACATTTTATTAAGCGGGGAATACTTCGGATCACCGAATTTAGTCTGTAATAAGAAAGGCTTACCAGCCATTATCTCCCTAGCTTGCCGGATCTCTGCCCGAGCCGCTCTAGACTCAGACTGTGCTTCTCTCGCCTCTTGTAAGGCCTTATCGAGATCGGACGCTTTGGCTTTGTTATCCCTCTCGAGGAATTCACACTGGATAATGGTTTTCTCTAGCTCGCGCGCCATGATAGAAATTCTCTCCTCACACTGGTGCCGAGAAGACTTCTCAGTTTTCAACTCGTCAGTTGCCTTATTGCAGCCAAATTACTCATGCGGGCTTGCTCCTTGGCAAGGGCAAGTTCAGCCCAAAAGACCTCCACCGCAGCAGCACCATCTGCAGTTATGCGTGTCTCAGTATACAATTCTAGCTTCATGCTCATGTTATCATACATACATATACTGACTGCCCCAGAAACATACCTTGCGCCTCATCAAGCCGCCTGTTGATAAGCGTGATATCGTCATCTACCTCATCAATCTTCTGCTGCAGATCTGCAACCTCTGTGCTTCGGGCAGTAGCCAGGGAGGTAACAGCCTGTGTTCCAATTAGTGAGGTTACTTCCTGGGCATATCTTTTTTATCCTTTGATCGCCTCCCTTGGGAAGCCAATCAGAGTCTCAGGGGCTACTATCTATACACAAGAGCATTTTGTGAATAAAACACAATCGAAAACATTACAGTACGAACCTCAAAGCCTCTTAGCAGGCTCGTGAAGGCCTCATTCAATCCGCTTTTCGCGGACAGATCCTTTTCAACCACCGTACCCATCAAGGTGCGATGTTCCTTTGAGACGGACGCCTTTCGTAGCATGTTCGTCAATATATCCGATGCTTCTGGATCTCCAGAAGCTGCTGTAGCAGTACGGCCTCCCTTCGAAGGGATCCGTTTATCCGTCCCTGGAGTTGTCTCCGGCTGTAAGCCGGACAGCCCGGGGCCTTTATTCTTGGCCCCCGGGCCCTGGGCTACCGAAGTATCACCTTCGGGTAGTGTCTTCATCATCCCCTGCACCACTTGTTGATCAGGAGAGACCCTCCAGGACGACACCTCGAAGTCGTCCGCCTATTGGGCAAGGAGACCGGTGGAGGCATCTCGCTCTCCATCATCTCCGGGAGGAGATCCCCCAAGGAAGAAGATTGTTGAAGAAGACTGTGTGCGGAGCTGCAAAAACATATATTCTAGATGTTACCTTGGTCACAGGAGAGGAACGAGATATGTTTAAAACACCATTGTTCACTTACGGTTTGGCTAAAGGCTTGTCCTTGCCGTGGGACTGCGTGATGACGTCGTCCTCCAAGTCCGAGCCGCCCGACAGGGGCATTTTGCCTCGCCTAGGAGCCTTTTCCTCCCGACCTTCGGAGGCGGCCCTTTTCTTACCATGAGGAGAAGGGATGTTGGATTCTCCTTTACCTTTGTCTCCAGGCGATGGGATTTTGATCTCCCCGGACACAACATCTAATATACCTCCGGGATGGAGGCCACATTCGGTCCTCCAGCTCTCCGTCTTGTCCTCGTTCACAGACATCTGGTATGGTGCCAGGGCCATCATCCTTGTTAATACAGGATCCGCTGAGTCTTCAGGAAGGGGGGCCGAACACCTAATTACCTCTGCTTTCTTTATCCAGCCCTAGAAGAAGATAGTGTGATCAGTATCGCATTACGGCACACATAGCTAGAAATTGTTCGGGAGTCGAGCGCTTACCGAGGTATCTGGATGGTTGCGGTCGAGGCCGATGTCCTCGGTGGTGTCCGTCCACTGTTTTCATTTTTTGAAAAACAACTTCCACATTCCTTTGTGCGTAGTACCGAAGAAGTCTATGAGGGTCTGTGATCCTTCCGGATTAAACTCCCACATACGGAGAGGCCGTCGCTGGCACAGAGGAACCCGGCGGACCAGCATTACATGAACCACGTTCATAAGACCGACGTCCTTCTCAAGGAGGCTCCAGATGCGGCTCTGTAGAGTCTGCACTTCGTCAATTGATCCCCAGTCCCGCCCCTTATTAACCCATGTTCTAAGCTGTAACGGAGAGCCAGATCGAAATGCAGGTATAGCCACCCACTTGGTACCGCGGGGTTCAGTGATGTAAAACAACTCCCGCTTCCATAGGTTCGGAGTTTCGGTGGAAGAGCCTTTTGGCCAGGGAGCATTGGTAAGCTTGCTCGCTGTAGCACCTCTGCAAAACGCTTGTTCCCCGTCGACTTCCTTCGGCTTCACACAAAAGGTCTTGAGCCATAAGCTGAAGTGTGGGGGAATACAGAGAAAGGCCTCGCACGTGATAATGAACGTCGAGATGTGAAGGAAAGAGTCTAGGGCTAGATCGTGAAAATCTAGTCTGTAGTAAAACATGAGCCCCCGGACGAAGGGATGAAGAACGATGCTAGCCCTCGCAGGAAATGGGAGATGAATACGACCCTCTCGCCAGATCTGGGAGTAGGAATAACCTGTCCTTGAGCAGGAAGCCTGTGGGGGATCTCCGCGGTCAGGTATCTTGCCGCACGAAGCTTCGCAATGTCCTCCTCTATAACAGAGGAAGCCACCCATCAACCCTGTGGGCTGGGTCCGGACATGATTGGGCAGCTTGAAGCAATGAAGGAAAACCTCGGGTGCTAGAACTCAAAGTTGGAAGGGCTGAGGAAAGGGTCGACACAAAATAAGATGGCCCTTGGCCCCTTTATAAAGGTAACGGATATCGAATACCTCCCCCTAAGCCTGAAAACCTGCCTATTCCGAAGGGATCATTCCAATGGAACGGTTGGGTTACCCACACCCGTATTTATGAGAATCCCAGAATAAGAGGACACAATCTCTGTTTAGACAAGGCGTGCCAATAAAAAACCGCGCCTCGAAACATGGAACGGTAGGACAAGAAACGATTCGAAATAATGACGGGGCAAACGTTATGTCAGATTACAAAAAGTTGTCGGTGGATTGGACTCGTGCAATATTATATTCGTTGCGGTTGTGCGTGGTACTTGTGTTGCAGATCCGGACACGTTCATTGCGTCCAAAGACTATCTTGGAGTATTCGGAAAGGTGAACCTGCCTTGCAATGCCGAAGACAATCTGCGCGCCGGACACCTCGTCATGAAGCCTAGTTCAGGGGCTACTGAGGGAGTCCTGGACTAAGGGGTCCTCGGGCGTCCGACCTATTAGACATGGGCCGGACTGATGGACTGTGAAGATACAAAGGCCAAAGACTATACCCGTGTCCGGATGGGACTCTCCTTGACGTGGAAGGCAAGCTTGGCGTCCGAATATGAAGATTCCTTCCTCTGTAATCGACTTTATGTAACCTTAGATCCCTCCTATGTCTATACAAAACCGGAGGGCTAGGTCTGTAGACGGATATCCTCATAATCATAGTAAGACAGGCTAGAGTTTTAAGGTTTAGCCATTACGATCTCATGGTAGATCAACTCTTGTAATACTCATATTCATCAAGATCAATCAAGCAGGAAGTAGGGTATTACCTCCATATATAGAGAGGGCCCGAACTTGGGTAAACATTGTGTCCCTTGTCTCCTGTTACCATCAACCTTAGACGCACAGTCCGGGACCCCCTACCTGAGATCCGCCATATTTGACACCAACAACGAGCTCACCTCCAAGGTCGTTGATAAGCTCATCCATGGACTCACTATTCCAAGCATGTTGAGGCATGCCATGGAAGGCAAGCTTTGTTAAAAACTCAAGCTGAGAGGGCACCGAGCCCCATCCTGTGTGCCACCGATCAAAGCTCACCAGCGCACCATCACAGAACAAACGCCGGGATGATTCGAACACATGGCTATAGTCGAAAGTTGTCCGAAACCTCGAAGAAATCAGCCGGTTGCAGACAGACATTGACGAGCAAGTCACTTATTTCGATGTCGTGCGCAATGCCATGAGCTTTTACAAGGTCGTTTGGCGAGACAGGATGCCAGTCGCCGTTGATGGTTACCCTCCGCACTTTGCCGGCAAACTGGTCGTCAAGCACCGCCATGCCACTATTGAGCGATGGCACGCAGCACCTGAAGGCAGGACATACCTCAAGATCTCCAACTCGGAGATCTGCGTTGACCGGCGACATGATAGTGCACTTGAGTACAGGGAGTACAGGAGGGGGATTTGGGGGAACTGGAGTAGGAATCAAGATTCCAGAGGTGGGGGAGGGGCGGGAGATTGGGGATGAAAATATAGCATGAATTTTGAACACGCGCCAATATGCTCTCGGCGCGCAAGTGCACAAAAACACCGGTGGCGCCCACATGTCGGCCTAAGAGTCCTTATTCTTTATTTTTGAGAACCCATCCTTTTTTGAGGATCTTTTGAGAGCCCGGCCTGAGAGTCATAATTGACCTATTTGGCATTGCGTTACTACTCGACCCATATTCAACGACACCTCACTGGCCCAAACAAGTGTACATCATCAAAAAGACACTAAGCACAAATTATAATTTTAAAAAAGGAGATATACTCTGAACAGTGGAGAATGGTGATGGCCTCCTTTAGCCCACTAGAAGTTCGAGACAATAAACAGTTCGAAACAACGATATATACAACATTCAAGCACTGACTTGTGACTACTACTGACATAAATAGCAAGACATGATAGTTCATAAGAAGTCTTGCTACACCACCAAAATGCACCCATATGCAGCGCTCAGACTCTCATGATCCAGACAAGAATGACATTCTAAATAGAGGCAACTATTACATAGAAAGAGTGACATAGACGAGGATGGCCAAATAACAAGGAATATGCATAACAAAAGAGAGAACTACCCATCCAAACAAGCAACAAAGACAACAATTCATTCGAAGAGGGATGATCCAATACCATCATAATTTGCAGCCCCGTTTCAGCGATCAGTGATTCGGAGGCACTTGTACTCCAGCCTTTCGAGGCAACAACCCAATTACCTATCAAACTAAAGGCTTGAACCACATCACTGCCTGTCGGACTTGAGACATCCAAGGATCAAAGTTAATCCATATGTCATTGTCATTCTCACCTTCGTTTGGCTGCAGGCTGTATTGCTGACAATCAAGGGAGTTTGCTCCCGAAGTCCTAGGGCTCGCCATGTAGACACAGTTTTCCATAGCAAATAGTCCATCTTTGCCATCAAGGTCCTTGCCAACGGTGATCTCATGGTTAATCGGATAATTGAGTCCGAGAAATAGATAGTGTGAATCAAGGCTGTTTACCCGCCTCCAACTCAAAAAACCTGGAGGCGCCAACAAGCTGGTATCCTACTCATAGACGTAACAACCACTGTCCGGATACTCACATATTTTATGGTGCTTGTACACAGTGGGGTCTTTGCAATATAACTTATGCGGCTCATGTGTGCGAATGATCATCATTCTTTTGCCATCGTCTGATCGAGCGAGGAGCCAGTTGTGCTTCCCTGTTTTTGGTAAAGGTGGTGTGATTACAAAGGGCAGTAACTATAGGGACACTGCATCAGTATAAAAAAGGACATGCATTGTTAATGTAAGATCAGCATTGTTCAGAGTATGAGTAGGATAATTCAAGAAACATCATTGATATGTCCCTGGTGGATCTGAGAGGAAAATACAGGGTGATGTATACTGGGTTCGAAAATATAGAAGTGCCATGCATGCTTATACTCATGTTTTCTCGCAATCGATTCTTCACAAGAAACTACCATAGCATGCATGTTATGTAATCATGTTCTATCCTCACAAACAAATTCTTCAAGAAAACTAACAGACCATGCATTGTTATATACTCATGTTCTATGGGCAAAAAAATTCTGAGGATATTATTCTAGCCATTGATTCCTGAATGGCGAATATAGGTATGTACACATGGTAAGCATTACATGATTTCACTACTTCCAAATATAGAGTTCTCCATATGCACATTTACTTCCCTAATGTATGGTTAGATGAAACCAACAGTGTGATGCATGTTTCTACAACATGAAAAATGAGGAAACTAACATGGCCATTGATACACACTCATATTTAGGAGTATTTAGATTACTATAAAATAAGGAGAATATCCATATCTTCCTAACCGTTTGATTATTCAAGGGTACAAATTGGCTGTAGTGATGGTCACAATCACATGAATTAAATCATTCCAAATATAGCTGATTTACGGCGTCTCTAATACATCGCCATTGTTCTACTCAAATTCTGCTCGAACAAGGATATGTGAATCATAAGAAAAGTTCAAATAGTGTCATGGCATTATCATTAACATCAGACGGAAACAACTTACATGCGTCGTCCCAGCAATACGTGGTGCCATCTGCTTTGTCAATTGCGTATGTGATGCCATTGTGTTCAATAGCATCACAGAAGTGTGTATCAGCTTTCACGATCCACTGCGAGGTGAGCTGTCTCCGGCTAAAGAAGGCACCAACGGAAAGATAGGCGAGTCCTTGGTCGAACAACGCAATTAGCTTGAAGTCTGCGGAATTCGCATCTCCTGTGGGCACTTGGCATATTACAATCTTCTGCAAAACAAGGTGCGTCCAACTGACTTCGTAATCTAGATGACTTGGACCACGACGATGAACCCTATATGATCCAACGTAGGAAGGATAATCTCATGGGAGGTGTGGAAGTTCATGAGTGTCGGTGTCAAAACCGGCGGATCACAGGTAGGGGGTCCCGAACTGTGCATCTAGGATCGATGGTAACATGAGACAGGGGACACAATGTTTACCCAGGTTCAGGCCTTCTCTATGGAGGTAATACCCTACGTCCTGCTTGATTGATATTGATGAATATGGGTGTTACAAGAGTTGATTGATGTCTACTACACAACTTCTTCTTGTAGACGTTGTTGGGCCTCCAAGTGCAGAGGTTTGTAGGACAATAGAAAATTTCCCTCAAGTGAATGACCAAAGGTTTATCAATCCGTAGTAGGCGTAGGATGAAGATGGTCTCTCTCAAGCAACCCTGCAACCAAATAACAAAGAGTCTCTTGTGTCCCCAACACACCCAATACAATGGTAAATTGTATAGGTGCACTAGTTCGGCGAAGAGATGGTGATACGAGTGGTATATGGATGGTAGATAAAGTTTTTGTAATCTGAAGATATAAAAACAGCAAGGTAACAAATGATAAAAGTGAGCACAAACGGTATTGCAATGTGTTGAAACAAGGCCTAGGGTTCATACTTTCACTAGTGCAAGTTCTCTCAACAATAATAACATAACTGGATCACATAACTATCCCTCAACATGCAACAAAAAGTCACTCCAAAGTCACTAATAGCGGAGAATAAACGAAGAGATTATGGTAGGGTACGAAACCACCTCAAAGTTATTCTTTCTGATCGATCTATTCAAGAGTCCGTAGTAAAATAACATGAAACTATTCTTTCCGTTCAATCTATCCTAGAGTTCGTACTAGAATAAGACCTTAGGACACAAATCAACCAAAACCCTAATGTCACCTAGATACTCCATTGTCACCTCAAGTATCCGTGGGTATGATTATACGATATGCATCACACAATCTCAGATTCATCTATTAAACCAACACAAAGAACTTCAAAGAGTGCACCAAAGTTCCTACCGAAGAGTCAAGACGAAAACGTGTGCCAACCCCTATGCATAGGTTCATAGGCGGAACCCGCAAGTTGATCACCAAAACATACATCAAGTGGATCAATAGAATACCCCATTGTCACCACGGGTATCCCAGGCAAGACATACATCAAGTGTTCTCAAATCCTTAAAGACTCAATCCGATAAGATAACTTTAAAGGGAAAACTCAATCCATTACAAGAGAGTAGAGGGGGAAAACATCATAAGATCCAACTATAATAGCAAAGCTCGCGATACATCAAGATCGTACCACCTCAAGAACACGAGAGAGAGAGAGAGATCAAACACATAGATACTGGTACATACCCTCAGCCCTGAGGGAGAATTACTCCCTCCTCGTCATCGAGAGACCGGGATGATGAAGATGGCCACCAGAGAGGGATTGCCCCCTCCGGCAGGGTGCCAGAACGGGTCTAGATTGGTTTTCAGTGGCTACAAAGGCTTCTGGCACCAGAACTCCCGATCTATTGTGATCCCCGAAGTTTTTAGGGTATATGGGTATATATAGGATGAAGAAGTACGTCGGTGGACCTCTGGGCTGTCCACGAGGCAGGGGGCGCGCCCAAGGGGGGTGGGCGCACCCCCCAACCTCGTGGGCAGCCCGGGACTCTTCTGGTCCAACTCCGATACTCCATGGGCTTCTTCTGGTCCAAAAATAAGTTCCGTGAAGTTTCAGGTCAATTGGACTCCGTTTGATTTTCCTTTTCTGCGATACTCTAAAACAAGGAAAAAATAGAAACTGGCACTGGGCTCTAGTTTAATAGGTTAGTCCCAAAAATCATATAAAATAGCATATAAATGCATATAAAACATCCAAGGTTGATAATATAATAGCATGGAACAATCAAAAATTACGGATACGTTGGAGACGTATCATTGATCTACCACGAGATCGTGATGGCTAAACCCTAGAAGCCTAGCCTATATGGATATGGTAATGAATATGCTCTTTCCGGACTAACTCCTCTAGTTTATATAGACACGGGAGGATCTAGGGTTTACATATAGTCGGTTACATAAGAAGGAATCTTCATAGTCGGTCGCCAAGCTTGCCTTCCACGCCAAGGAGAGTCCAATCCGGACACAGGTACAGTCTTCGGCCTTCATATCTTCATAGCCCATCAGTCTAGCCCATGGATAATAGGCCGGATACTCGAGGACCCCTGAGTCCAGGACTCCCTCAGTAGCCCTCGAACCAGTCTTCAATAGCGAGGTGTTCGGCACACAAATTGTCTTCTGCATTGCAAGGCAGGTTCCTCCTTTAATGATCTCCAAGTGATGTATTCAGCCATTGGTTCCATGTCGCTCCCCTCGGCTTCTGCGTGTTGAATAACTTTGCCTCCCACGTGTCAAGTGAAGGTGGAAGGTCAGGGTATTTTTGGAGATAACACCCCGCCCATGCAAGGGAGAGAGCCTGTTAAAGAGATCGAATCCTAGATCCATTCGGCACCTTACAGAGGAAATCCCCGGAAACTGCTTGGGAGAAACCATTCCAGCATGGCTAGCATCCCCAGCTCCTCCACTCGTTCCAGCCCAGAGAAGGGCCGGTGGGGGAGGTGTTCAGTGTCCCACAGTCAATTGACGGAGCTGCAGACGCAGGGATTTCTCTCCCCCCCCCCCACAAATCTAGTTCCTGTTCGAGCGAGGCTAGATTCCTTCAACTGTGAGATTCAGGCAAAGGACTTCCCCATCCATCCGGGGGAGAGCCAGTATGTTTCGTCCCCTACCTGCTAAGGGGCGTTGGATTTCCCATTCATCCGTTCCTCCGAGGGCTTCTGGAATACTATGGCCTCCAGTTGCACAACTTCACCCCTGCCTCCGTTTTGCACATTGCGGGTTACGTCGCTTTATGTGAATTATTCCTGGGTATTGAGGCTCATTTCGAGCTATGGAGGAAGTTGTTCTGTCTTGTCCCGCGTAATCACGAGGGGTCAATATTTGAAGTGGGCGGAGCCGAAGAATGGCGCATCGCTGATACCGGATATCCGTCCGGCACACCAAGGAAGGCATCCGAAGAATGGACTTTCGAATGGTTGTATATTGAGGATGTCGCGCTTCCCGACCCAGTTCAAAAGGTTCTTCCTGAATTTGCAAGCGTTCCACTGAAGAAACGCCACAGTTAGCGTCCCCAGAGTCTTGAAGAGGAGGACATCGCAGAAGTTCACCGGCTTATGAGCAAGATAAAGACGCTCCTCAGTCCGGACTTACAATAATTGAGGTAATGGAGATCTCCATAGTGCGTGGGTTTCAGCTGCTACAATACAGAGGGATGCCCATGTGGCACTATAATGGAGAGGATGACGCCTCCCATTATGGCCTAAAGGGTCCAGATACCCCCGCCGCTCTGGCCAAAATATTGGCCGAGCTTTTTAAAGGGGAGGAAGAGGAGTTTCTTCGCAGTAAGCACACAGATGGATATTCTATGTATAATCCTCCCAGTTGGGTAAGCTTCGCCCTTTCGATTCCCCTCATTCCCCTTTCGGATTACTTTTGATAAATTTCAAGTCTGTTTGTAATGGCAACACTGGCAGAAGGTCACCGAAGGACTTCATAGTCCTGCCCCACAGCCGGATATCACAACCGGGAACTAGATCCAGGGTTTGAAGAGGACCCGGATATATTCGTGGTGCTCGCGGTGGGAGTGTTCTACCATACAAACTATGATGGCACAGAAGTGGCCATCACCGCCGACTATCCTGGCCTTCTTCCTGCTTCTCATGTAAATAATTAAGAAACAACTTCTCTAAAAGTGTGCTCTTATTCAGCCTCACCAATCGCACTGTATCGTGCTTCACAGGGGAGACATTCGGCGATTTCGAAGAGACCGGCTCCCACGCCGGACAAGCCTTCCAAGAGGAAAGCGAACGAAGACACGGCCGTGCATTCATCGAAGAGGTATGAATTCGCCAACCTACCCCTGAGCAGTCACGTCCAACCGTGACCTTCCCGTTTTCCATTTGCCAGGAGGAAGGCACACCGGACTATATCCGGGCGTCCGAGCGGCCGTACTTCTCACAGCCAGGATTCAAATCCTGCCGTGAAGACATGGGCTCATGCAGGGGCTACGCCGGACTATCCTCCAGCTGAGGACTCAAACGATGTGTCCGTCACCAACTCAGAATTGGAGAGTGCGATGAATCATCGGTGCCGCCGGGCCATTTTACAGGATCCTAGCTTTTCAGAAGAGTCGTTTAACACCTTCAACACGGCCGATTCATACATCCGGGCGGCTCGAGATGTGATTAGCAGCGCCAAAAAGCAACATTTGAAAGATGTGCAGGTAAATTCGCTTTGTCTGACTATGATAACCATATGGCAGTAGCCCCCGAGACTTAAAGGAGTTGAAACAACTAATTTAAGGATCAATGTACAACCAGGTGCTTATGGAGAAGAATACCCAGCTGGCTCAGGAACTAGAAAAGTGTCAGCGCCAACTGCTTCCTGCTAACGCCGAACTGGAGAAATACAAGGCATCTACAGGTAATATTTTCCTCCATCTAAAATTCATAAGGCTGCACCGATAGTGTGAATCTGGGTTCTAATCTTTGTGTTGGGTCATTTAGACCAAGTACGAGAGCAGTTGGACACCGCTCAAAGTGAAGAACACGGAGCCAAAAAGCTACTAGCAGCGGGCGAGCGTGTATTGACAAAGGTCATTGAAGAGAAAAAGGAAATCCGGGATTCAAACGTCAACCTAGGCGAAGAACTAAAAGATGTGCGAGTGCAGCTAGCCGACTCTATGAAGGAGAACAAGAAGCTCCGAGGTGACATATTCAGTATGTGGCCGCTTTTATATTATAACAGTTTGGAGGTAGCGGTAGCTGATATAGCTGTAATTGCAGGTGTTTTGACGAATCGCCCTGAAGAGGAAGTGTCCGGATCATCAAATGATCTTCTACAGGAGTTGTCGCAGTTGCACGAGCAAGCTCGGCAGGCTATGCAGAGTGTAGCGAAGGCTTTATGGCCATCCGACTCCCCTCCAGGAAGCATGGAGAAGCTGGTAGAGATGTTGAAGGGAGCGCGGTGGCGTATCCGGCTGTGGAAGATATCTGCCAGTCGAGAGGGTGCGCGAGAGGCCTGGGCCATGGTGAAGACGCGCTATACCAAGCTGGATCCTAATCACATGGCTCGTGTCAGGACGGTAGGGCCGAATTGGGAAGAAATTCCCGTTAGTATAGTATATGAGCAAGTAGAGGTGGCCGCCAAATATTCTCAACAGGATTGTAAGTTATACTGCCTGTCGGAAGGTATAGAGGAAGAGGTGTTCGAGTCCAAGTGACTATGTAGTTTCCTCATCTAGCTGAATTGTATATCATTTGTCATGGCAGACCTTTTCGCTTCCACCTCCGGACCCGAAGGTGCAGAGTGTTTCCGAATACTGTCGCGGCCGAATAGGCTGGGGTATGCCTAGAAAACTAGGCATAGGGGTCATAGTTGCTTGAATAGACGAGTTGTATCCGGCTAGCTATGTTATATTACATTGATATCGTAAGAAACATCTGCCAGAGAGAATAGTTCTGTTAAGGGTTCCTTTCTCTGGGTGTGCATGCATTTAATGTACATGTCCGAATTGTGATGCGAGCACCACAATTTGTATGACTTCTGGGGGTGCACAATGGAGTGAGTTTAGAAAACATCTTTAATTCACCGACCGAATATTCCCTTAAGAATGCTAGCTTTCGGCTTCACCCAGTCTGAGGTACACTTCCGGATGATCCGGCAGTAACAATCGCAGAGGTGCTCCCTTTATGCCCTAGCCGAACTAACGGGAACGTAGGGCATAATTACAGGAGCCAGGCAACCCAACTTGGCCAAAACTTAAGTCATATCGATGCATATAATGGCGAAGAAAAGGTACATATGGAAAAACTCATATGTGAGGAGCTTAATGTTCAAGGAATGACAAGAACTTCTGTCCGAGAAGCCCCTAGGTACAAGTAACATACATATTTAAAGATGTATGTGTCGATGTTGTGCGGTCTAGATGTACCGAAGCTTTAAAGCAAGAGTGAAGAAAGTAATCGAAAAAGAGAGAAAAAATAATGGAAGCTACAGGGGAGGAGGAGACGAACACGAGGTTTGGCGCTAGGCATAGAATCTTCGGAGTCTGGCCGCGTTCCAGGGGTTCGGCTCGAGGCGATTGTCTGATGCATCGTGAAGACGGTACACTCCTCCGGTGAGAACTTGGTCAATTATGAAGGGACCCTCCCATTTGGGCTTGAGTTTTTCCTTTTTCTTCTCCGGCAGGCGTACAACAAGTTCGCCAACGTTGTCAGTCTTGGCCCGTACTTTTCTGCTTTGATATCATCGAGCCTGCTATTGGTAAAATGTTGAACAAGCTTTTGCGACATCGCGTTCCTCCTCCAGGGCATCTAGGCCATCCTGCCGATCAAGCTCGGCTTCTCTCTCTTCGTACATACGCACTCGAGGTGAGTCGTGAATAATATCGCAGGGTAATATGGCCTCTGTGCCATACACCATGAAGAAAGGTGTGTATCCGGTAGTGCGGTTGGGCGTGGTCCGCAGCCGCCAGAGTATGGAGTCGAGCTCCTCAACCCAGTGCTTGTCTGATTCTTTCAAGGACCGCACTAGTCTGGGCTTGATGCCGCTCACAATGAGAACGTTAGCTCGTTCGACTTGACGTTGGTTTGTGGGTGGTAGGCGGAGGCGTAATCGAGTTTAATACCCAGATTAGTACACCAGGTTTTTACTTCGTCGGCTATGAAATTGGAGCCGTTGTTAGTGATGATGCTGTGTGGGACACCGTAACGGTGCACAACACCGGATATGAAGTCTATTATTGGGCCGGACTCAGCCGTTTTGACTGGGTTGGCCTCTATCCACTTAGTGAATTTATCCACCATAACCAACATGTATTTTTTTCTTATGGCTTCCCCCTTTAAGGGGTCCAACCATATCGAGTCCCCAGACCGCAAAAGGCTAAGTGTTGGGGATTGTTTGTAAGGCGGTGGGGGGCATATGGCTTTGATTGGCAAAGAGTTGGCATCCGATTCAATGTTGGACAAGGTCCTGTGCATCTGCTCGGGCCGTCGGCCAATAAAACCCTGTACGGAAGGCCTTGCTAACAAGGGCCCGAGCTGCGGCGTGGTGACCGCCGAGCCCTGCATGAATTTTAGCCAAGAGCTGCTGCCCCTCTTCCTCAGATATACATCGTTGAAGGATTCCGGTGGTGCTTTTCTTGTAGAGCTCTCCATCATGAACCTTGTAGGCCTTTGAATGCCGAACAATATAGTGGGCCTCATTCTGGTCCTCAGGAAGCTCTTTCCTGTTGAGGTAGGCCAGGAAGGGTTCGGTGCATGGGGCAATGACGGCCATGATGAGATGCGCAGATGGTGTTATTTCGATGGCTGAGCCCTCGACGACGTCGGTGTTTCTGGGGTCCTGAATTATATTTGGCTACGGACTAGTATTGCCATTTTCCCCCTGCCACAGCACGGATGGCTTGAATAGCCTTTCGAGGAAAATATTAGGTGGGACGGTAACGGTGTCCTGGACTCGGGGTACTCACCACGTCATCTCCCGATCCGTTAGATTGGGCCGAGGACCCCCATGGCCGTATACTGATGGGCCAGTTCGGACAGTTGCCGCATACATGGAAGATTCCACAAGACTTGGTGATCAAGACAAGGACTCCTCCCCACTGGCGTATTCGGCTAGGACTCTTGTTATCCTAGGCCTCTGGTGCATTATATAAACCGAGGCCAGGCTACTCGATATATCATATACATACAATCATACCATAGGCTAGATTCTAGGGTTTAGCCTCTCAGATCTCATGGTAGATCTACTCTTGTACTACCCATATCATCAATATTAATCAAGCAGAACGTAGGGTTTTACCTCCATCAAGAGGGCCCGAACCTGGGTAAAACATCATGTCCCCTGCCTCCTGTTACCATCCGCCTTAGATGCATAGTTCGGCCCCCCCTACCCGAGATCCGCCGGTTTTGACATTGGTGCTTTCATTGAGAGTTCCGCTGTGTGTTCGGCAAAAGGTTGATAGCTCGCCTGCAGATCAACTACGACTTCAGCATCTTCGTCACCAGCTCGACTGTTCACCTTGGTTCGACCAAGGACTGCGCCCTACCTCCGATCGTCATGTTCGGATGAGGGCCTTTATAAACATCAACTCCGATCTCTATCAAGATCTTGGAGGAATCATCCAGGGAGCTCGGGGGCTCAACGTCAACATTGCCCTTGGGCGACCGTGCTGTTTTTCTGGACAGAAAACTTGTGTCCGCCGCCACCGCCTCCTCATGTGTCTTTTTAACGATTGCTTCAGTTGAATTGTGCGGAATTGAGTCTACAAAAACCCTGGAAAATTTCGTCGAGTTCCGATGGAGGAATCTCTGGTAATCCACGATATATCGGAGCCCTATCAAATCTGGACGGGAATCTGGACGAGTTTAGGGCGTGGTGTCCAGCTTCTAGCTCGGACGTCCTTTTGAAGATCCAACCATTGACCGGCTGCGGAATTCCTATATCTACCACCTGTCAAAATTTCAGCTCGATCCGACCGTCCAAACTCCGGGAACCTTCCGATTAGTGCATCACTTTTCGGATCTGTTTTCTGCGCGAAAACGAATCCAACCCGAGTTCGTATTTTTTATGAACGGGATTTTAGACATCCTTTTGAAGGAAGTTTTGTATGGGGTATTGTGTTTTGTTCCCGAACACATCCCACTAACTTTAAGATCTTTTGAACATGATCTTCAACATCATGATGGTGTCAAACCAGTCCGGCAATATTGCTGCATGGCTGCCGACCTGCGCTAGACACGTCGTCACTTTGTTGAGCCGAGCTCAACTTCTTCGGATCATCATCTCGGCAAGCCGAACAAGAGTCCGACATCATGAAGGATAAATCATCACCAGCATCGCCCCCCACGGATTACACAGAGCGGGCATACCGGCATCGTCGCATGGTCGCTTCATCAAGCCGGCATCGACCACGTCACGACCTGCATCGGCAGGGCCGCACTATTGCTTCTTCAAGCTGGTGTCCATCACGCCGACCTACTTCGACTCATCGGCTGACATCGAGACTTCGACATCCCGGCTGGACCGGGGGCTTCGCCATCTCTTCATCAACCTACTCCGGACACTTCGGCGTCACTAGCTGACCAGCTCCGTCATGTTAGCTGGACCGAGGGCTTTGCCTCGGCGAGCCAACCTTTACCAGCATTGCCATGCCGTCGTTTTATCGCCCATCAGGCAATGGGTGTGCGGATCGAGTCCCAATTTTGGGAATCACCTTCCTTTGGATTGCTACAACAAATAAACCAGGTGCTATTAATCCCAGTATTTTTTGCTTGTTTGGGTTCATTTTTCCAAGGAATTATTACTCTGGCTTGTTCATCATATGTACACAGGTCTATCAAATGGTGGCCGCATTAACGAGGTCGCATGGTGGTTTGGTAAGTCTCCGTACATAGTCCGGCGAATGCCGCATCCGGAACTCGGACCGACCTGTGAATTCAGGCTTTGCCACGCCTTTACCGCATCACGCCGACGCCCTGCATCGACATTGACTTCGGCGCCAGGCCATATTTCTTTTATTACTCACTTTGCATAAATTATTTGTTATGCAACGACTTTTTTTAATCTCCGGTTTGCATCACTTTTTGTGCACGGGAAAATGATCCGGGTTGGGTAGTATCGTCAACTCGGCCTATTGACATACCACGCCACCTCGGCTAGACGGGGGGCTTCGTCAACACTTCATTACCCCATGCCGGGGACTTCGGCATCACTTTGCCGTCCTGCATTGACCGTGCTATGCCACCACTTCGGCGTGTCAAGCTCTCCGCTCCGCCACCTCGGGACCGGCTTGGGGGATGGAACCTTGTCCCGCATCAAGCTCGGACCGCGTCATCAATGCCGAACACATTAATCAGCTAAGTGGCTTTCATGCTCAAAGTTTTAATTTTTAACTTGTGTTCGGTTCGACCAAGCGTTATACTTTTTTGGAAAAAAGTTGCTTGTAAAAAATCTCCTTGTCAAAACTTTGTTTGTGACATGCAAATTCAAATACCCCGTTTACTTGGGGGCTTCCTTCATGAAGCTTTTTCCTCTTGCATATGATTATACTTGTATGGCTTCGTTCCTTGTTCGTGTATTACGCCATAATATGCACCATATTGACTTAAGCGATTTGCAAGCTGGGTTGCCTGGCTCTTGTGCTTACCTCTACGTTCCCGATTGTTCGGCTAGGGAGTAAAGGGAGCACCTCTGCGATTGTCACGACCGGGTCCTCCGAGCTCTGACCTCAACTGGGTGAAGCCGAAAGCTAGCGCTCCTATTGTTTTCAATCATGGTCGGCGCACAACGGAACTCATGAGTACAAAAAATCTATTGCACAAGTCTCATAGTAATAATGAGCACCGAAGAAAGGTATCGGTGGGGGTACTATTTTCTTCGAAGATGCTTCTTACACGTTGTTAGTAATTTAGCATAAGTTCCCTGAGCGCACTTTGTCTATTACAGCCTTATGGCCTGATTGCCTGGTCATCGGAAACACCTTCGATACTCTCGACAGGCGGAGTACATGACACTTTTCAGCCCTTGGCCAAAGAGGGAGAAGCCGACGGTCGGTTAAGACATGTTTAAAGTTCGGGTGAACACAAATATGATATAAGTACTTTGGTACATACAATCATTATACATAAAATTCTTTTACCCAAGTCACTTGGGGGCTCCTAAGATTTATATGAGCTATTTTATCGTAAATGTGTTTTCTTCTTGGTCGTGGAAAAGTCTTTTTCTACCGCTCCTTTTTCGACGTGATTGTGTGGTCAATAGCAAGATAACCCATTTTCTCTCTAGTGATCGCTCGTGTTTAGTTTGCTAAACTGGTCTAACGAGAAGCACTCTGCCTTCGGGATAGGAGGCTGCAGCCGTAGGCTGACCCGCTTGAAGTCTTGAGATCGGATGTGTCATATTAATGCACAACAGAAACACAATTTTTTTTCTCAATTTTCGGATTGGCACCGAACACTTGATCTTGTTCGGACGTCAAGTTTTTACTGACGTTTTCTGGTTTTCCAAGCTTATGGCACTTTTAAACTATTTGTGTGTTTCCAGCATTAGTCTCGTAGTGCAATGCCGGACACCTTTAGGGATCCGGCAAAAACATTCTCGGATATTGCTATATATGCATCGGTTTCGAATTGTGTCTTCGGTCAATAGTTGGGTTGCCTGGCTCCTGTGCTTGCCTCCTACGTTCCGCTTTGTTCGGCTAGGTGTGCAAAGGGAGAACCACTGTGATTGTGCTTCCAGCTCGCATGGTCAAGCACCTCAGTGGAGAAAGCCGAAAACTGACTGTCACAATAGGCGTAAACTGGTCAGTGATTCGATGACTATATTAAATGACGGGCAGTTCATAACATTGGCCGAAGTGTTTACGGCTTGACCTCGGATGTCGCCGAACAGTAACCGGGGGCTCATAGCTAGCTTCCCCAGTTTAAAACTCCTATGATTAAGGGAAAGTTATAAAGCCCGCATATCTGATTACTTCGTTTCTGCTAACACTACCGCCTCCGGGCACCGAGACATCGGCTAAGGGTTGTTTTGTTAGTGCGGAAACACCCTGCGTAGTATCTACCAAGGGGTAGAAGCCGACGATGGGCCACTTTCAACTGATAAACGGTCACAATGGAGTCAAAATAATGATGTAAAGTACTTGGATACATAGAATCATTACACATAATCTGTGAGTTTACTCTGGATATCGATCCTTAATTCGGCCACCCGTGCCCACATTAAGGCTCGGGTGCTACTAGGCTTTGCGCTCATCATTTACAAAAATTAAAGAGGCACATCGATCCCCTGATCTGGTGTTGCCACCCGACCAGTGTCTCGGGGGCTACTGCATTGCCTATTTCAATGCGGAAAATTCCAAATGCCAAGTGTTCGGCTTGACCGAACTATGGGCAAACGTGTCTTCGGATAACAATAGGTACCATTTGGACCTATTCGGCGTCAAGCTAAATAAATTATGACAACTTTTCAAGACCCTCTCTCAAGGGCTCGTTCGCCGATCACTATTATCTCTAATATATTACACTGCGTTTTTATTCCTATGTATGCTGCCGAGCTAGGAGTTGATCCTCAGGCCGATTTCGCGCATCGGCCCGAGTCTCAGGGGCTACTGGGAACAGCGGTTTCATGTTTTCCTTCAGGTGCATCTCGGGTTTTAGACCGACACACACCTTGAGGGCTACTGGATATACATATACCGGTTATATGTCTCGGCAGAGAATCAATTGCACCAATAAAAAATATATTCACAAAATATCAGCCCGCTATCGGGTGGTGCACCACCTCGGAAGCAGTCCGACATAAAGCTCGGGCGCTAGTGGCTGGCTCCATAGAGGGCATTTCCAACATTGAGCTCGGCTAAACTCCTTCAACTTTTTTAGACCAAGATGATCTATGACATCTTGGATATAGTCCGGCGTTGGTGCTTGGACACAGTCCGGCGTTGGAGCTCGGATACATTTCGGTGTTGGAGCTCGGAAACTGTCCGGCATTGGTGCTCGGCTGCAAAAGATACCTCGAATGCAGTCCGGCGTTAGAGCTCGGAGCAAGAGGACACTGCTTCAAACCCGAGGTGTGGCATAAAAATAATGAGGCATTGATAAAGGCCGGAAACTTAAAGGGGCTCCTCGGATACCCAACGTGTAAACTCGTCGAACGCATTTCGGCGATCCTCAAGATCGAAGATGAGAAGATTTGTTGAACCAGCTTTCAAGACCGACAACCGAAGATGAAGAACAGTTCGGAAGAATCGAGGAGCGTCCCTAACTTGAAGACCGGTTCAGGGGGCTACTGACGGTGTCCTGGACTAGGGGGTACTCACCATGTCATCTCCCGATCCGTTAGATTGGGCTGAGGACCCCCATGGCCGTATACTCATGGGCCAGTTCGGACAGTTGCCGCATACATGGAAGATTCCACAAGACTTGGTGATCAAGACAAGGACTCCTCCCCACCGGCGTATTCGGCTTGGACTCTTGTTATCCTAGGCCTCTGGTGCATTATATAAACCGATGCCAGGCTAGTCGATACATCATATACATACAATCATACCATAGGCTAGCTTCTAGGGTTTAGCCTCTCTGATCTCGTGGTAGATCTACTCTTGTACTACCCATATCATCAATATTAATCAAGCAGGACGTAGGGTTTTACCTCCATCAAGAGGGACCGAACCTGGGTAAAACATCGTGTCCCCTGCCTCCTGTTACCATCCGCCTTAGACGCACAGTTCGGGACCCCCTACCCGAGATCCGCTGGTTTTGACACCGACAAACGAGGTCGCACTTAGCGCCGATACGAGCAAGAACATCCGCCGCTTGATTACTTTCTCAGGGCACATGATGGAACTCGAGCCCCTCGAACCGGGCCAACATTTTTATGACTGTGTTACGATACGTTGCCATCTTCGGATCTTTAGTGTCGAAATCTCCATTTATTTGAGATATTGCCAGGCTAGAATCCCCGCGTACTTCTAGGCGTTTTATGCCCGTGGAGACAGCCATCTGGAGACCATGTAATAAGGCCTCGTATTCGGCTGCATTATTGGAGTCTGTGTATAGTATTTGGAGAATGTACTGGACAATGTCTCCAGTAGGGGACGTTAAAATGACACCCGCTCCTAACCCTGCCAGCATTTTGGAGCCGTCGAAGTACATGACCCAATTGGAGTATGTGCCGTACTCTTTAGGGAGTTCGGCCTCTGTCCATTCGGTGACGAAGTCAGCCAGTACTTGGGATTTGATAGCTCGACGCGGTTTATATGTAATGTCAAATGGGAGGAGTTCAATGGACCATTTGGTAATCCGGCCCGTAGCATCACGGTTGTTTATAATGTCATTGAGTGGTACTTCGGAGGCCACTGTGACCGGACACTACTGGAAGTAGTGACGGAGCTTTTGGGATGCCATGAAGACCGCATATGCTATTTTTTGATAATGAGGGTACTGGGATTTGCATGGTGTAAGGATAGTAGATATGTAGTATACTGGCTTCTAAAACGGGAATTTATGTCCGTCCTGTTCTCATTCGACGACGAGTACGGTGCTCACCACCTGGTGTGTTGCCGATATGTATAATAACATCGGTTCACCGGCATTTGGTGCGGCCAGAATTGGATTGCCCGCAAGAAGGGTTTTTATTTCCTCCAGTCCGGCTGTTGCCGCGTCCATCCACTCGAAGTGGTCGGTTCATCATAGAAGGCGATAGAGTGGCAGTGCTTTTTCTCCCAATCTCGAGATAAAGCGGCTTAGAGCTGCTACGCAACCCGCAAGCTTTTGGACTTGCTTAAGGTCTGTTGGCGTAGCCAATTGTGACAAAGCTCGGATTTTGGCTGGGTTTGCTTCGATTCCTCTATTTGAAATGATGAAGCCCAACATTTTTCCCGCGGGGACGCCAAAGACACACTTTTCTGGTTTGAGCTTTATGTCATACGTCCGGAGGTTGTCGAATGTAAGACGTAGGTCGTCTATTAGTGTTTCGACATGCCTGGTTTTGATGACGACGTCATCGACGTAAGCTTCTACTGTTTTGCTGATCTGTTTCTCCAGGCATGTTTGAATCATGCGTTGGTATGTGGCGCTGGCATTCTTGAGCCCAAAGGGCAGCAGAATGGCCCATATGGGGTGATAAATGTTGTTGCGGCTTGATCGAACTCCTTCATTTTGATTTGATGGTATCCAGAGTATGCATCGAGGAAACACAGTGAGTCATGTCCTGCGGTGGTGTCAATGATTTGATAAATGCGGGGGAGGGGGAAGGGATCCTTAGGGCAAGCCTTGTTGAGGTCTTTGAAATTGACGCACATGCGCCAGGATTTGTCCTTCTGTGGTACCATCACCAGGTTTGCCAGCCAGTTCGGGTGTTTGATTTCCCTAATGAATCCGGCCTCGATGAGTTTAGCAAGCTCCTCCCCATGGTTTGTCGCTTGGGTTCGGAGAAGCGCCGCAGTGATTGCTTGACCGGTTTGAACCCCTTTAATATATTGAGGCTATGTTCGGCCCGCTCCCGTGGAATCCCTGGCATATCAGAAGGGTGCCAGGTGAATATGTCCCAGTTTTCATGCAAGAGTACTCGTAGTGCGGTATCAACTATTGGGTTCAGGTGAGCTCCGATAGATGCTGTCTTCTTGGGGTCCGTTGGGTGGACCTGAAATTTGACTATTTCTTCTGCTGGTTTGAAGGAGGTGGATTTAGGGCGCTTGTCGAGGATCACATCGTCCCTGTCCACCGTGGAGCGTAGTGAGGTTAATTCTTTGGTTGCGAGGGCTTCAGACAGCTCCTCCAGGGCCAGGGATGCGGTTTCATTTTTAGCGCAGAGTATTATGTCCGAATCGCTGACGAGAGTGATTATGCCGTTTGGGACGGGCATTTTGAGCTTCATATACCCGTAATGGGGTAAGGCCTGAAAGTGTGTAAAAGCATCCCGCCCCAATAGGGCGTGATATCCGCTCCTGAAAGGAGCCACTTGGAAAGTTATTTCTTCAGACCGGTAGTTCTCTGGCATGCCGAATACTACGTCAAGTGTGATTTTGCCTGCGCATCGCGCCTCCTGACTGGGGATAATTCCTCGGAAGGTTGTGTTGCTTTGCATGATGTGGCTTCTGTCTACTTCCATTTTATGGAGTTTGTCCTCGTAAATGAGGTTTAGTCTGCTGCCACCGTTCATGAGGACCTTGGTAAGTTGGAACCCGTCCACGATGGGACTGAGGACTAACGCGGCTGGCACTTGTATTGTTCTGTACTTTGGTTCATCGCCGGCGTTGAATGTTATAGCCTTGTCGTTCCAGGGGTTTATCGCAGAAATTTGGCAGACTTCGGTGAACTCGCGAAGCGCCCTTTTGCGCTTGTTGTTTGAAGCGAATGTCTCAAAGACTGTCAATACTCTTGAGTTATCGTCCCCTGGGGGATGCCGTTCTGGGTCGTCCTAGATAAGGATGTCCTCGCCGCTCTTGGCTACATGTCGTAGTATCCAACATGCTCTAAGGCTGTGGGTTGCCATGGTATCTCGCGTTGTATGTATTTTACATGGGCCATCGAGCCATCCCATCAGAACGGTGCCGTGTCGCATAGCGGTTTTGTGTTTCTTGAATGTTCGACTGGGGGTGCCGCGAGGGTGCGCCCTTTTCGCCTGTATGGGGAGTTGAGTTGGGACTGACGGTTCCCAGCGAGCTGCCTGAGTTTTCTAGGTGCTCTCCATTGCGCTGTACTTTCGTACCATGGTCGCTAAGTCAGTGAATTTCAGTATACGGCGGCGATTGATGGCGTTGAGGATACCTTCATCTGCACAATTGTTGCAGAACACTGATATTGTGTCCTCGTCAGGGAAATCTTTTATATTGTCCTGGACACGAAGGAATCTAGCCCAGAAGTGGTGGACCGTTTCCTAAGACTGTTGTTTTATGCTCATGAGAGAGTCTATATCTGGGTGGGTGGGTGGAATTAAATCCGAACCCTGACCGGACCGATTATTCGGAGTGTGACGACCTTCTAGGCTTAACAGTCCGGGTTCCAGAATATCTTCTGATTGTTTAGCACCGCCGTCCGATGCTATGTTCGGAGGGCTGGTCACGTCCTTTCGCGGGTGGGTATCCGGCTCTTCCTGATCAGCAGTCTGATCATAGTCTGTCTTCTGTATAGGCGAAGACTCGCCGTCCTGCTCCACGACTACCGCAATCTGGTGGGTGACCGGTAGGGTCTCGATTTCTCCTTGATCGGCTTTAGGCCCAATCCGATAGTATTCTGTGGCTATTCCCAAAGAGGTGATGCGATCTAGGAGTTCGTTTATATGAAAGCTTTGTTGGATCCATGTGCTTGGAGTGCTCGGAGTTGATGTGAAGGGGATTTTCGATGGCCCGAGAGGTCATCGTCGGCTCAACGGCCGAATGGGCGATCATAGTAAATCCTCCCAAGTGGAGGGTTTGTCCTGGGGCCAGAGCTCCCTCGGAGGTGATGTTGTCTTTAAGGACAAGGCGAGCCATCGAGCCTTTTGTCGACGGCACAGCGGAACTCTTAATGAAAGCACCAATGTCTGTGTCAAAATCGACGGATCTCGGGTAGGGGGTCCCGAACTGTGCGTCTAGGATCGATGGTAACAGGAGACAGGGGACACAATGTTTACCCAGGTTCGGGCCCTCTCTATGGAGGTAATACCCTACGTCCTGCTTGATTGATATTGATGAATATGGGTGTTACAAGAGTTGATCTACCACGAGATCGTGGTGGCTAAACCCTAGAAGCCTAGCCGATATGGATATGGTAATGAATATGCTCTTTCCGGAATAACCCCTCCGGTTTATATAGACACCAGGAGGATCTAGGGTTTACATAGAGTCGGTTACATAAGAAGGAATCTTCATAGTCAGTCGCCAAGCTTGCCTTCCACGCTAAGGAGAGTCCAATCCAGACAGAGGTACAGTCTTCAGCCTTCATACCTTCACAGCCCATCAGTCCGACCCATGGATAATAGGCCGGACACTCGAGGACCCGTAAGTCCAGGACTCCCTCAACGAGCACCAACTTTTTTCGGTCTTTTCTGACGGCAGCCATCCAGTGGGAGTTCATGCCGACCCTGTACATACCTGCCAAGAAGTTTCGGGCGATGGTGATCGAATCGAAGCCGAGGGAAATGATGTATGGCGACCCACTACATACGTGCAAAGAATTTTCGGGTAATGGAGGTTAGATTGAAGTCGAGGGGCATCATGTACGTCTCCGTATCATGGTGAGAAAATCTTGCAAGACCAGATAGCAGCCAGCAGGGTGTCTTGAAAAGCTAAGGCCTCGCTTCAACGACATGGCCGTGTGCATGTACCTCAAGCATGCAGCCAGCCACAGGGCGCTCAACATAGCCATACATGAACAACAGAGGCCGAGGATGTCACTAGGGAGATTGCTCCAATCGCGGCTCATATGGATGCTACACGGTTCGCATTCGGCCATGGTGGAGTTTGGAAGGTGGGGTTTATGGGGGCTTGATTTACGCGAGAGAAGGCTCTCAGTGCTGGAGCGGCTAGCAAGGGAATAGTGGTACTAGGGGAGGAGAGCGAGGCGAGGGTACGCGGGGGCACAGTGAGATGATGAAGAGTGACCTTAGGATCTCCGGTAAGACGGAGATGGAGATGGAGTGGTGCTACAGGAGAGGGAGACGAGGCGAGGCATGCTATACAATAGCGGTGACAGTGACTGCATAGTGCACAAGGTGAGGCTGACTTTGGTAACCCGAACACGCCGCCTGTACTAGTGTCACCTCAGGCGCAGGTCCTTGTCACTTCACTGTGAGGACAAGATGAATAATATTTTGGCCATCAAGTGTACCACAGTTGTACTACTAGTAGTAACATAAAAAGTAGTACTGTATAGAAGAAATAGATCTCCCGTGCTAGCATGCCTCTGGGTTCACTTCATCCTCCAGGTATCATCCATATTGCGAGCAAAACCAAATTCTCGTGCATGCGGAAACGCGAAGAAGGGCTTTTTCTTTTTTGAGGATAACTGCATATTCCTTAACTAGAGAAAGTTGTGTCTCCCATGCACACGCCAATATCCATCCGAACCATCTACGACATAGTTCTTTATATCTGTTTGCATAGGTCCCACCTGTCAGGAGGGGTGCAGAAATAAAAAGGAATCATAAAATGTCTTGCCATGGTGATTCAAAAGAGTGACCCCAACTAGCCAGTGGCACCTGTAGCACTAGAAGGATGGGCACGTACACGGACAGGTACCACTCCTTAGTCTACCCGCATAGCCTTTTCTTTTAGTCTACCTAGCCTTCTAATCAACTGCACACAGGCCACTTCTCCCATTTACTTCCCCATCAGGAAACCGATTTTCCTCTCCTTCTTCACCTCTCCTTCATCTTCATTTGCATCCAAACCCCACTGCATTCACATTGTTTTAACATCTTCACATACTCCTGGAGTAATTCCGAAGCCCCTTTAAATAATAATCTTCTTCAATTAGACTAGCCATCTAATCCTAATTCTCCAAACAATAGCCCTCCGGTCCAACGGTTCCAAATGGCGAAAGAGATCGAGATGCAGGTTTTTAGTGTACAACATGTCCTCGTCGAAGGCTTGTTGAGCATAGTTGCCACCGTCACCGACCACCCAAGGGTTGTTCGGAAGTGGATCAACAATGTATCCAACTCCCTCCAAAAGGTAGAGATGAAGGTCATCGATCTTGATGCAGAGTACACGAAGCGTGCCACTGGGAAGATCCAACACGCCGCCGTCCTTCAGCTATGCCTCGAAGATGTTGTTTTGGTGTACCACATCATACACGCGCCCTCTATACCAGGTGATCTCCATGATTTCTTGTCTCGGGAGGATATATACTTATGTGGGGCAGCCATCGAAGGGGACAAACAGAAGCTGGCGCCATACAACCTTGATTTGAAAAGCATCGTTGACCTACAAACAAGAATCAAAATTCCTGTAGAAGATTGTGATAAACAGACACCATACCTATTCAACGTAGGAAATTTTGTGCTCGGTACAAATCTTCACAAGGGTGATGACACGCTGGCATTAAGGTTGTCTGGATGGGAGAATTATCCCTTGACGTATGAAAGTATAAAATATGCTGCCCTCGATGACCGTGTGAGTTTCGAAATACCTGCAAGGTCCAACGAGCTTGTTGAGAAGCCGTCTCCCATAGAAAATGAGAAGAAGAATAAGAAGAAGAAGCTGCACCAGCAACAGAGCATTATGGATGGATGAACTATTTCCCCTCTTGAAAAAAAATATTTCCTCTCTTTGTATATTGATATAGATGAGCTATTTCGATGGTGTGCATGTCTTTGGAACAAGTAGCAACGTAGGTCCGCTTGACTATAAGGAACTATTTATTCGCCTAGCTTTCTCTACTACTCCTTCCAGTGATTGGTATGCAATGCATGTGTCAGTAGACGTGATAGCTTGTCCATGGAAGTTGAACTATGACGACCATCACGTTTCAGACACTGCCACTCGCGATTCCCATGATGCCGCTCCAACACACGGCACCACGTCCCCCGACGTGCGCCTCACCCCTCTCGGCCGCACTGCCCTCTACATTTGTGTGCATGACATGTGGCCGAGCTGAAATGCGGCGAGCATCAAGTTTCTACCATAGCCACACGCAATTCCCATGATGCCACTCGAACCCATGACACCACACATCCCCTGACCTGCGGCTCACCCCTCTCGACCCCACCACTCCTCTGCCTCCGGGAGCATGACATGTGGACCAGCCACCTATCGGGTCCACTGAAGCTCACTCACGTGGGCCCAGAGAGGGAAATGTAACTCCTGCGCCATTCCTTGTGTTGCTACCGCTGCACGAACTCGTGCTAAACTCGAGATTTATTTCTTACTAGCAAGATGCATGTGTGTTGCATTTGTATGAGTAGTTTATCTTGTCGGAGGAAAGGATGAACAAGGGAAGGCCTTCTTTGCAAATGTGGAGAGGGGTGTGGGAATCTTTTTTCAAAATTGCCATAGTTTCCTTCCATGGATATCTCTATGCATCATAACGCCCCGATGTCCAGCTGTGGCACCCTCGCCACAGCCAGGACACTACTGGCCGGTTCAACTCGAACAAGTGAGTCGCATACGCCGTCGCGACAATGGCCAGCTGGGCATGTCGAACCACACCGATGTTGCTTCCCCCTAGTCGACCTATGCTGGCATGTGGTCGCACATCGTTGAGCCGCGCGTCAATGTACGACGGCAGGAACGCCTCCAGGCTCATTGGCTCAACTACTTCGAGTACATCACGTTCACAAACTGATATCCGTTGAGCAGGTTGCTCCGGCCCACGAGCACACGCCTATACGTATCCAACATTCAACCCTCGTTGCTGAATGGTACATCACAGGGACGGTGCAAGCGGTCGGAATTTGGAGCCTAAGTTGAGCTATGTGCCCCGAGTAGATCACTGGCTCCCGCCCGAGCTCCCACCCGGCCGTCGTTGCCGTCGCATCACTAACCATCGGGAGCTGCACCCTGGCGCTCATCCAAAGAGCGAGCTAGTAAATGTCGTGTGACACGTCACAACAATCAAGCACCTTGACATGTATCGGCCAGGAAGAGACTTTTCTTGGCCACAAGCTCCATGCTCTCGTCCAAGATCGGTGTGGTACTGCAGTCGAACATGCGGGTAAAATACTACGGGAGCAGCTGCATGTGCATGGCCCAAACGCCGATGTTGGCGTGGAGGAGGTGGTACTCGCTGGCGCCATAGCATGATACATGGCTTAGGCAGGCACCTATTACAATGCTCTGGGGTTGGCACCGGCATAGTCAATGCAGCTGATGATCCAGAGGAGGACGAGCAGGAAAGGAAAGGGTCTTGCACGCGTGTACAGATTCATGTAGGAAAATATTTCCTGGAAATACAAACTTTATTTACCTTTCTTTGAGGCTATAGATGACCCACACGAGGAAATCTATTATAACAATTGGATGAAAAGTAATGGTGCGGGAGTACAGATCGGAGCATGGGAGGGGCGCAGGCAAGCCTCGTCCGACACCGCTCGAACCCCTGACATGACATGTCTGCCGACCTGCGCCTCACCCCTCTCGGCCCACCGCCGCTCTGCTTTCATGAGAATGACATGTGGGCCAGCCGCATTTAGGTTCCACATGTCATTGACTCAAAGGACGGGGCATTAAGCCGCTGAAGCTCTGTTCCGTGGGCCCCTAGAGGGAAATGTAACTCCTGCGCCAGGCCTTGTGGTGCTCCCACAGTACGTACCTAGTTGTATAGTGGTAGTACTAGTTGTATTACAAACATCGTACTTGTAGGAGTAGTAGTATGGAGTGCTCCTACTCTAGCAACGGGCTCCATTTGACACCAAATTTCTTGGCTTCCGTGCTAAGAGCTTCCCCTCCTCATTTTCTGTTTTCCAACGTGGTGGGCGGGTGCGGTTTGCCGATAGTCGGTTTGCTCAACTGCGGTCCCACATGAAAGTGAAAATGCTAGGCAACACGCCTTCCCTAGCTATGTGGCATGCCCGACGGGCTATGGAGTACTCCCGATTCTCAGGCGTGTGGGGGTGCGACGTGAACATGGCAGGCCTTTTTCTTTTACTAGCAATGTGCCTATGCATTGCGACAGATCCAAAGTAGAATAGTACTTGTTCACAAACTTCAAAGAAAACACTCTTGTTTTGATATACATATATACCACTGAAAATATATTAATTTTCACTCAAAATATATTTCTTAGGCTGTTTTGATGAGGTGATGGAGCGATGTGGTTGCTTTCAAGATAATAAGGGGTATTCTACGAATTGGAGCAGAGAAGTGGGTTATTGTTGCAAAAATGCCACAACTTACCTCACAGCCGTTAGATACATATCTAATGGTCAGAAATGATGGATGGCAGACACACCCCCATCACCAACTGAGTCATTTATAGGGGACTAGCAAGATGCCCATGCGTTGCACGGAACATCAAGATGCATTTGTATGAGTAGTTTATATTGTGGGAGAAAAGGATGAACGAGGGAAGGCCTTATTTGCAAATGTGGAGAGGGGTGTGGGTATCTTTTTGCAAAATTGCCATAGTTTCCTTCCTATCTGTCAGATATAAATTGGACGACCTATATTGCAGGATGGCATGCACACCATCATCAAAAAAACTTTGTTTTTATAAGAGTAGAGATAGAGAAACATGTATAAATTTTAACATTTGGTTCTGCTCCTTGGCACGATCGATAGATAGAAAAAATGATTGGAAACGCTAGGGCAGGGCTTTTTCCACCAGATAAGCAGGGTAGTAGCTAGGTTGGTGCATCATCGGTTTGGCCACATGCGGTTTGACATGTTGTAGTGTTTCTAGCAAGATGCCTGTGTGTTGCATAATGTTGATGGAAAAGCTAAGCACAACTTAAAAATTGACGGATGGAGTACTAGTTATAGTGAGACATATAATTGCCTCCAAATGTGAGCAAAGGGATCGCACATGTCTTTATTGACTGCAACAAGAATGCAATAGCGCAATAAGAATTAAGGCCATGATAATGCGATCACAGTGGTGGTTACACGAGGCAAGAAGAAAGATGCATCCATCTACGTATGACCTCCTACTCCTCGACTCAGTGCGCTGGGCCACTATCCGGTGGCTTAGGAGCGGCGGCTTTTGTGGCGAGGTCAAGGTGCTTCTCAACAAAGGCGTCCAATGATTCCAGCTAGTTGATGAAGGCCAACGTTGCAGTGTGCTCACCAGCCTTGTAGATACCTATGTTATGTACACAACTTGCTCGTACACGTGGATGTGTAGTTCGACGAATTCTTGCAGGGTGAGGCGCCTCGCGGCGAGCGCGACCTCCAGGTGAACATTCTTCGTTGTGTCGACAGGCAGTCGCAGGACCACCAGTGCTTGAAAGAGGTTCTCGCCATGGAGGCCGATTAGGGTGGCAGACAATGAGGAGCCCGGGCGCATGGGCTAGAGGAGTACGGCGATGTCGTCTGCGAGCTTCTTGATGACGGTGAACTTGTTGATGGTGGCAACGATCATCTGGTCCAACTAAGAGTCATAGCTGGCATCGATGATGGCCATGAACCAGCCGGTCGCTAACACCGTCTAGGGACGATCCTCGGTGCCATGCCACAGGCCGGCATCAAGGACCATCTAGCATAGTCGCTGGCCGCTCGCGCGCATCGGCGCCATGGGTCTGGAGTGAGCACTTTTGCGCTTAGTGTATGTGCTTAGGGGCGTACGAAGTGGTAGATGCATTGGAATGGAGGGGCGCCTTTATATGAGTGCCAACTGCATTGCATTCACACTGTGCTGCCTCTTTTCCCCATCCTCCTCCCATTACTTCCCTCATCCATTCAGGATGCTAATCGAAGCACGATGCATCATTGGCCATTCAACATTTCGAGAACCACTACCCTCTCCCTCGTCTACATTAAAGCCGTGTCGGGAACTGTCCTGGTTTACTAGTAGCTGTCAAATCGAATAGTTCTGCACCGCCTGCTGCACGCCCGGTTGAACACGCCTCCTCGCCTCCATCAAACGTCTCCATTAAACCTGCATGCAAACCGAGAAACCTACTCCGGCCACACGTTCGTTCCTGAGCGGGCCGGAATTAAACGCAACACCAGCCGAGCTCCTCCCATCCACCCTCAGTTTAAATGAGGCCACACGCCGGCCAAGCTCCTACCGTCCGCCCTCCATTTTAATGAGGCCAGACAGACAGCGGGCAAGAATCGCACCCCTCTGGTGCTCCCCCATCTCCTCCTTCACCATTTTCTACACTCTTCCGATGGCTTCCGAGGAGCCGTTCTCCGGCATACTACCCGACTGGGTGGCCCGCTGAGCCCTCCGGATACTAGCGAGGCCGCTCAGTGCTTCACCAACCTCGCTTGGCCCGACGGAGCCAGTTGCCGCCCCAAGCCAACGCGTGGTTCAGCAACTAGCTGCTCCAATTCAGCTCGATGATGAGTGGTGAGTTGCTCCACGCCAGCACGGTGGCACGGGCATCGTCGCTGCCGTGTTGTACCACGCCACCAGTGTCTGCGGTGGGTGCGCCTCCCGTGTCTGTGGGTGTGTTGGATTTTGGGTTCCAGCAAAACCCTTGAGGTTCGAACACTGGGGTGCGCACGGAGTTCTCTCCTGCCCCTTGCACTCTCCCTCACTGTGATCTCAAGGCTCAGAGCGTCGAACCCGTAGAACAAAGGGACACAAGATTTATACTGGTTCGGGCCACCAATGTGGTGTAATACCCTACTCCAGTGTGGTGTGGTGGATTGCCTCTTGGGCTGAGGATGAACAGTTACAAGTGAAGAACAACCTCCTGAGGAGAGGTGCTCTTGTTCTTGGTGAGTTTGTGTGTATGAGGGTGGAATGGAACTCTCCCCAGATCACCCAGTTTGGATCAGTTCGGGATTAGGTGTCTCCCTACGATGGTGGCTAGTCCTATTTATATGGTCCTAGTCCTCTTCCCAAATATTAGGCGGGAAGGGATGCCACAATGGCCAAATTTGAAGGGAGACAACTAGTACAAGTTATCCTGACTAAAGCTGGTTTTCGCCTGCCAAAGGCTCTGGTGGTGACGTCATCCTGGGCTCCACGGTGACCTCCATCCTGCCATCCTGCTGGTCTTGGTCTCATTCCACTGATATGGAAACCTTTGCCTGATGCCTCGGGACTCCTCGCCTACGCCTGTCCCTTTAGCACCAAAGAGGAAACGAGGACACTGCGTGCGCTGGCGCCCGCCTGGCCTTGGTCGTCATGGCTTGCGTCACAGGAACCTCACAAGGTGCCCCTTGCCTTAATCTCTTCGCCCCTCGTGAGACAGCCTGGTGAGGTCGCCCCCCAGGAGGTCTTGCGTCGTCTGCCTCGCGAGGCTCGGCCCCTCACGAGGTTCTTGAGTGTTTGCTAGTGAAGATGGGCCGTACGGGGCCACTGGCGAAGCCACGCCATGGGCCACAGGTAAGCAAGTCTGGGGACCCCCGTTCCCAGGACGCTGACAGGGTGCGTCTCCCATGCCTGCGGCAGCGCCATGCAGGTAGAGACAGAAGCTGCGTGTGTGGAGAGTGACGAGTCGGTGGCCAGCTTCTCCATGGCCTCCACCATCATCGAGGAGAAGTAGAACACGGGAGGACGCCACCACTTGGGTCCCATGAAGGCCACCACTGAGGCGACGATTGTGTATTGAGGTGGTTTCTTTGCTGCTCCGTGTCTTCCGAGGACCTTCATTGACCCCGCAAGTGTCTGCCGGACATGAGGACGACCAAGGGATCCGCGGGCGGCCATTTATATTAGGTATTAATTATACCACGAGAGCCGGATTAGCACCGCTTAGTTCATGTAAATATAATGAAATCCATCATGTTTATATGAAGATCCGACCTTTTTATTCGAAATCCTTCATGCTTGTATGAAATCAGTCTGTGTTTGCACGAATTTCCTTTGGTTGGTTAGAGTTGTGAAAATAGATGCCGCTGGCGTTGGACGTTGTCCTCCACGGAAGGAAGCGGGAGGAAATTTTCTGGCTGCCATAGGAGATGCTCCTATGCTGGAAACAATAGAGTCACATCCAATCAATTTGAGTTAATTGCGTGTATGATTCTCCCTCTATAAAAAGTTAATTGCGTCTACAATGTACACATGACTTGCAGGGTGGCTACAACTTCGTACAGAAAGTTCAAAAGAAACAAATCCATCCTTAATCTGGTATTCTAAGTACTCTTTGGGTTCCAGTGTTAGCACAATAGTGAACGAAGTATATATTAAATAATATATAATATAAAAATCTAAAGCTAAAGACATAATTTGAACTCAGGTCATCACATTGCGAGCATCCGGCGCTAACCAGTCCATCATAATTTCGTTGTGGACGATGCTGGAGATATATCTCTATGTCTACTCTTATACTCCCTCCATTCCTAAATATTTGTCTTTTTCAGATTTCAAATGGACCACCACATACCGATGTGTATATAGACATATTTTAGAGTGTAGATTCATTAATTTTGCTCCGGATGTAGTCACTTGTTGAAATCTCTGAAAAGACAAACATTTAGGAATGGAGGGAGTAGAAAATAGAGTTGGTGATGATGGTGTGCCTGCCATCCTGCAATATAGACCGTCGGATTTATATCTAACGGGTAGGAAGGAAACTATGGCAATTTTTCAAAAAGGTACCCACACCCCTCTCCACATTTGCAAATAAGGCCTTCCCTCATTCATCCTTTACTCTCACAAGATAAACTACTCATACAAATGCATCTTGACGTTCCGTGCAACGCACGAGCATCTAGCTAGTTTCTTTTAAAATATTTACTGTGGTAATTGGGTTGAAGTGATATATTTTATGTCTGCCCTGAATGATTTCAGATTCACTAGTAGTAACAAAGAAAAGGTTGCCTTGTTAATTAACAGAAAACAGGGTGAAAACTATCACATGGGGCCGGTAAAAACAAGGCTCACTTGGTCAGCATCATCGTCACTACAGATGTGCACGCGCGAGAAGTCTACATATCAAGGGGGCTACGGAGAGAAAGATGTATCGAGTGCGTGTGAGCGAGGCATAGAGACACAACTAGCGTGTGTGTGTGTGTTTGAGAGAGAAACCAATTGATAGATTAAGATCAAGATC